>NW_027312863.1:0-25332 GCF_040954645.1 Diabrotica undecimpunctata
CGCGCTATCTCAGAGTAGTTTGACGTTTCAATTTTAACTTCGGAAATCGTTCTCAAAATACAAAACATTAATTTTAAACTTAAAATGTGGCTTATTTCCAATAAAAATAGTAAATAAAAAATAAATAAATAAATAAAATACTACTTTTTATTATTTACCCACTTCAGATCTAATATTTGTAATAAGAACGTCATGTTAAAAAATTTTGTACTTTTTTTATACTAATATCCAGCTACTAATACTCACTCGCACGTCTCTGTACGTCTTATATAACGAAAGTAATTAATGTGATAATACTCAAACGAGACATGTATTATGATTGTATACCACCATTTGATCATATAACTTCTCTACCCACCAAACATATCCATTTTTATACGGGTTTCAAAGTGTGGGTTGTATTTAATTTGCATAAACTTTAACAATTTCACTCTAATTTAAACGAACGAGAATGAAATTACATTTAGTCCTGTAATTGGTGACACGTGCGGAAAATAGAAAACATTTTCAACGTCTATCTGTTCGTATATTTAACAGCAGCGTATGATAGCGTAATAGCATAATAAGAAACAAGTTATATGCAGCAATGCAAGACTTCCGAATTCCCGTTAAACTGATCAAATTGGTAAAAATAACAATGCCCAAATTGATAGTGCAGTAAAAAATCCAAAATAGCTTTTCTGAAGAACTCAATACCAACACAGAAACAGAAAACTTTCGTTTGGTATACGCTGGCGTCCTTTGTTTAACATCGCGCTACAGAAAGTTATAAGAGAAGCAGAACTTAACAACCGAGATATAATATTTAATAAATCTATCCAAATGTTGGCTAATGCAGATGACTTGAACTTTGTCGCACGCGTGATTTGTAACTCCAAGAGGATGTTCGCTGCACTCTTAAGTGCAGCAGAGAATATGGGTCAAATGGTCAACGAAAGCAAAACAAACCTCAAGGCATCTTAGGGACAGACTACAGAATCAGAAACATGGGACAAAACTTTAACATGCATAATTTTGAAGCGGTGCAACAATTCTCTTATCTGTTAAGCATGGTAAACCTCAGGAAGATAATATCGAGAAATCTAACGAAGAATAATGCTTGCGAGCAGAAGTTATTATAGATTTATCAAATACCGTAGAAGCCATTATCTGATAAGAAAAACAAAGATAATGATATACATAACCTTAATGCTCCCAGTTCTAATATATGGATCTGAGATATGGTGACTTCTAATACAGATGAAACAGACTATTAATATTCGAGAGAAAAATACTCGGTAAAAAAAATTATGCTTAATAAATTATAATCGAACTTAGCGTTGTCGATATAATTTCGAACTACAGTAGGTGATCATATTATTATGATCAGTCACAAAATTTTAAGTTTTTCATTTGTTCGAAAGTTTTATAACATCATATGCTGCTATACAAGTTATACCAATATGTTTTGTCACGAGTAATTTTGCTTTTTTGACATTAACAGCTCTAGAAATGTCATTTGTGTCAAATTATGTCACAACATACACATTGTGGCGATTTTGCGCTTGGAGATTAGAATTGAATTTGTCTGTTTTTATTTTGTTTTTAAAGGGTAATATCGGTTTATCTATGTAGTATGTTTTAATAATCAGATCTATTCTGTAACTTTTAACAAATCGAATAGAAATGACCAATTCGAATCGTAATTACCTGAAATCGGAATGTTGGATATCTATCGCGTCGTTTTTGTGTTTGGATTGGCATTCTGTAACTCACATCGTAATGGGTGTAAATCGAAAACGCCAACTTCTACTTGATGCGCTCAGAAGTTGGTGGCACCCCGCACTAAAAAGTGAAATAAGTGTTCTGTGACGTTATGTTACTGGAAAGGCTAGTGCGCGCGAAAAATTCATCAAAACAGAAGATTATATTTCAAGCTTATCGTCAAGTAGTTTTGATTTGTTTTGGTTAAGTTTAAAAAGTTCGTTACAAGAATACAAAATGGCAAGCGGAACACCAAAGAAAAAGACATCTGCTGAGCAGTTAAATTGTTTAGTAAACTTTATCTAAATAAATAACACCACAGACTAAAAAATGTCAGACTAAAAAAGTCAACAAATAAATGCCAAAACAAATGTCAAGACCAATTTCGATGTCGAAACTTGATCTCGACAGAGCTTGTCTAGTCGAAATCAATTTCTACACAACATTCCGATAGTAGAGATCGAGATGAGTTACTGAATACCGATTCCTACAATTCCGATACGACTTGGTGACCTCTATTCGATTTGCATCATTTCTATTCGATTTGTAGTTACAGAAAAGGGCTGAATGTATTAGTGATGACTGTGAGTGAAAAAAACTATCAGTTTAATTTTAAAAATGTTTTCAAAAAATATCGATTTTTGAGAATAAAATCATAATGGCTAAGGCTAAAGACATTACTGAAATTAAAATACTGGAGATAAAGACACTTTTATCCAATACAAAGCTTTCCCAACGTCAGATAGCTCAACAGTGCTAAGTAGCGCAAGCAACAGTGAGCAATATCAAGAAAAAAATTTATACCAACAAACTTCTAACTCAGCAACGTGCCCCATAATGTAGTCGAAGGAATGTCACTACACTCAGAGACGAGAGAAAGATGATGGATATCTTCGTAAACAACAGAACGAAACCACGAAAAATTCCCACGGGACTTATTTCTGACGTGACAGTTCGCAGAAGGTTTGATGAGCAAGGTTTCAAATCATGTCGTTCTGTCAAAAAACCAAAGTTGACTGTCGCATTAATGAAAAAAAAAAAAGACTGCAATGGACCAAAGAACACCAAAATTGGACAATTGGGGAAGGGAATAGGGTAAACTACATCACTACATACTAAATTTAAATCCCTATAATCACTGTTTTATTCTAAAAAAAAAATCTTATATATTTTTTTATTGCCAGGTTTGTTTTTCCGATACAGTGGAAATACTCATAGACAAGTCGACCTTCGTCCAAAGATGGGTGGGTGAAAAATATCACAAGGATTGCATATTGGAGCGAGTAAAGTATCCATACAAGATCTTGGTATGGTCTGTGATCAGTAGCACGGGCACAGGGAGGCTGCACATTGTGAAGGGAATGATAAACCAACATCAGTACATTAAAGTCCTGAAAAAAAAGCTTATGCCACAAATTAAAGACTAGTTTGGTGAATCGGAAGATTCTTCATGTACGATTCAGCACCGTACCAAGAAAATTAAAGGACTGAAGTGGCCAGGTAATTTCCCAGAATTCAACCCAATCCAAAATCTATGGGAGCTCATTACGAGGGGGATTGCCCAGAAACTGTCACAACTAAGCAGCAGTTAATTGAGGGACTCAATGCCACCTGACACAGTTACGATGAAATAAAAGAAAAGCGCCTGAAAAACATTAAAAACATTCCAAGAAAGATCAAAGCTGTCATCGAAGCTAAAAGACATACGAAATGTTAAAAAAACTTGTTATTTAAAGTCAAAGAAAAAATATTATAAAATTGTGTAAAAGAACGTGATTCTGATCTATTTTTATATTATACTCACACCATTAGATGCTTATATGCAATTTTATTCTTTATTAAACACCAAAATACAGTGTTTTTTGCAGTGATCATAATAATTTAATCACCCACTGTATATAATAAATACAATATATAGCCGAAGGCAAATATGTGGTTCCGAAGTAAAAATTACTACAGGTCAGAAAATCTGACCTATGGAAGTGAGACGTGGACACTGAACCAGCGTGAAACAACGAAATTATTAGTCTTAGAACGGAAGATCCTCCGGAAGATCTTTGGACCTTGCAGAGACGAGCTAACAGGAGAGTAGAGGCGAAGACATAACCAGAAACTCCAAGCACTCTATAGAGAAAAAAATATAGTACGTTTCATCAAGACGAATCAAATAAGATAGACAGGACATGTACTGAGATCGAATGATGAAAGACTACTAAATACAACCTTCTGGAAAAGGCCCGATGGAAGATCAGTCGGTCGCCCAAAAAAAAAGATGGAAAGATGCAGTAACGAGTGATCTACGTACAACAATGAGAGATTGTTGCACAACACCGGCAAGAGTGGAGGAAAATATTACATGAGACCAAGACTCACTTAGAGTTGTAGAGTCAAGAAAGAAAATGAAAAAGAACATTTGACCAGAACAAATAAAAGCTACAGTGCAAGACGTACTCTACTGACAAAAGTCGAGGGGAATAGATGAAGAGGTAGACCAAGATTGAGATAAGGGGGTGGTTTGTATAAGAATGCCAGGAAAATCGGTGAGGCAAACTGGCATCAAGCTGTAAAGAATAGGTCAGAATGGACAAATAAGCTTAGGAATATAGAGGCTCAATTAGAATCGTAGTGCTAATTATGATGATTACTTTAAATCAAAGTACTACATTTAAAACCTTGAAAGTACTATTAATAAAATAATTAAAATAACCCATATCAATAATAACGAGTTCATCAGTAAATATAATAAAATGTAACTTAATAATAATTGTTCTATATTATATTAGTACTTACATTCTATGTTTTCCAATATTCCACCAAAAGGATTGGAGAAGCCGTCAAGGCCGCCAAATCCTACATCTGTGGTAATAACAGGTTGTTCCACGTGGGTTTCTTTATGTGGAATAAGTTCAACATCATCATCTATTTGTTTTGAAGTTGCTGAAAATAAAAAAATTTTGAAACATTGTAAAAAAAACTGTGAAAAGTCAAAAACAATAAATATTAGATATGTATATAATGTCAAACCGTGCGGAAATAAGTATACTCTTCATATATTTTTCGCAACATTGCGAACATTGTAGTGAATTATCACGTTTTGTCCAATCTTTATTGAGCTTGTCACATCGTCATACAACTCCCTCACAGCATTATTGTAAATCAGTGAATTATCACGTTTTGTCCAATCTTTATTGAACTCGTCACATCGTCATACAACTCCCTCACAGCATTATTGTAAATCAGTGGAATTTTCTTATCTTCTAGCACCTGTCACAGCTTGGCTAATGGGACATTATTACAGGCATTTTGAAGATCAATAAATATCATGTGTATCTCCATATTGTGTTCCAAGCGCTATTTTATTGTTTGTTTTAGACATAATACATTGTCTATACAAGAACCACCAGTAGGAAAGCCACTCAGATGTTTAGCGTCTTCCAAACTATCTTCAGTTCGGCTTTTAATTATCTTCCTATACATTCCACAGATTGATCTGGCTATACTAAGCCCTCGGTAGTTCTTACATTCCTTTCTGTCGCCTTTATTCTTCTATAGATTGCTAATACATGTAGTTTTCCATTCTGGGGGTAGATTTTCACCTTTCAAGAATAAATTAAAGGTATAAGCCAAAGCTAAAAATAGTTTGTCAGGGCCGTATTGAATCAACTCTATGGGTACTCTCCTCAGTTCTGGAGCCATCCATTTTTCATAACTTTGGAGTGTTTCTAATTTTTTCTGGTGTTATTTCAGTTTCTTCGTGATAGGAAATATCATATTTTTCGAGCCCAATATTTTGGAATTCTGCTCAATCTTCTGTCAGCATTTGTTCATAATATTAGACACATATTTCCAGGGATATTAAAGTCTACCTATTGCGTTATTTTCCATCTGTTCTACTATCTCTAATTGTTTTTCAGACGTCTTTACTTATTGCGGTACCCATAAAATTTTCTACGTTATCACAGACTTTATTCCATATCTCATTTTTGGCTTTATTTACCTCTTTTTTACTTCTTTGCATAAACTATTGTACTGTTACGTAAAAATATGAGTCATATTAAAAACCTGTAAACATGTTGTTTATTCACTTATATGTTGTAGATTCTACGAGACCCTTCGATCAGCTGGCAGAAATCTACCTGAAACGGAAGCTTCCAGAAGCTGGTCGAACGATGACCCGGATTTACTTCTAGTATAATCAGAGGGATTCGCCTGAATTTTCGACCGGTTGTATTTTCATATATAATAACGGAGCTTTCATTGAAGGAAGTCAGTCAACAAAGAAGCTCGCGCTCGCGTTTAAATTGTAACGTACCATAGATAAATTATGTAATTAGTCAAATAAATTATTGTACAGTGGTTTAATAAATTGATATAAATTATCGTGTTTTTTTTAATAAATTAAAATAAGAACAATATAATAAATTAGAAATAATAAAGTCGTAACAAATGGTGTCAGAAGTGGGATAAAAGTAAATTAGACGCGCTATCTCAGAGTCAAGTGTTGTTCCTAAGTGAATATTTTTAAATTGTAAAAATGGCTACGATTTATGAGCTCACAGTGACGAATTTAAGAAGACATCTCGAGGATAGAGAATTAGCTTCTACCGGAAAAAAGGCTGAGTTAGTCCAAAGACTAAAAGACGCTTTGGAGGAAGGTTTTAATCCAGAAACTTATATATTTGAAGATGCTGTCATCTCGTCGATTTCGAAACTAGAGAACAAAGTTTCTGGTGATATGTCGAAAGTCTCCGACGACATCGCATCATTAGAGAACAGAGTTTCTGGTGACATCGCATCACTAGGGAACAAAGTTTCCAGCGATATTTCGAAAGTTTCCGGCGACATCGCATCATTAGAGAACAAAGTTTCTGGTGACATCGCATCATTGGAGAACAAAGTTTCTAACGAGATTTCTTCTCTGGAAAGCAAAGTTTCTGCTAACATCTCTTCGGAAATCTCTAAAGTCACTTCTGAGATGTCTGCCCTGGACGATAGAATGTCTTCGTTAAAAAATCAAGTTGCTGCCGATATGTTGGCCTTCGAAGAAAAGATGAAAGAGATGGAAAGGAAGATGGAGGAAACAGGGACAGAAGAGAGAGGTAACAATCCGATTACAATAGAGACAAAAGAAGACGATACGAAATGTAAGTTGGAAATACGACCGAAATTTGAAGGAAGTGGAAAGTCCCAACTTTCGACAGAAAATCGTCATGGAAGAACTACATGAAACAGTTCGAATCAGCTGCAAGAGCGAATGGATGGTCTGAAAAAGAAAAGGCTGTAAACCTGACTATCGCTCTTCGAGGAGATTCCTTAGATGTGCTCCAGACCATAGCCGTAGAGGAGCCCGACGTGCAAAAGTTAGCCATGACAAAGTTGGAGTGCCGCCAATTAGATTGGAGGGTTATCCGAAATATGGTGGAGGAGATCTTTAAAGACACCGAAGTCCAGGTGTTAGTCTGTTGCAATCCGCATAGTTACTGGTGCGGAGAGAAAACCGTCCCTTGTAATTTTTATACAACTGGACGTTGTAAAAGAGGCTCTAGTTGCCGATACCAGCATACCGTTCCAGTTCCAGTCCCGACAAGGTTCCAGGAGGAACCATCTTTTAAACGCGCTATCTCAGAGTGAGTCATATTAAAAACCTGTAAACATGTTGTTTATTCACTAATATGTTGTAGATTCTACGAGACCAGAAATCTACCTGAAACGGAAGCTTCCAGAAACCGGTCGAACGATGACCCGGATTTACTTTCTAGTATAATCAGAGGGATTCGCCTGAATTCTCGACCGGTTGTATTTTCATATATAATAACGGAGCTTTCATTGAAGGAAGTCAGTCAACAAAGAAGCTCGCGCTCGCGTTTAAATTATAACGTACCATAGATAAATTATGTAATTATTAGTCAAATAAATTGTTGTACAGTGGTTTAATAAATTGATATAAATTATCGTGTTTTTTTAAATAAATTAAAATAAGAACAATATAATAAATTAGAATTAATAAAGTCGTAACAAATGGTGTCAGAAGTGGGATAAAAGTAAATTAGACTTATAATAATCATAACAAGTGTTGTTCCGAAATAAATATTTTAAAATTGTGAAAATGGCTACGATTTATGAGCTCACAGTGACGAATTTAAGAAGACATCTCGAGGATAGAGAATTAGCTTCTACCGGAAAAAAAGGCTGAGTTAGTCCAAAGACTAAAAGACGCTTTGGAGGAAGGTTTTAATCGAGAAACTTATATATTTGAAGATGCTGTCATCTCGTCGATTTCGAAACTAGAGAACAAAGTTTCTGGTGATATGTCGAAAGTCTCCGACGACATCGCATCATTAGAGAACAAAGTTTCTGGTGACATCGCATCATTGGAGAACAAAGTTTCTAACGAGATTTCTTCTCTGGAAAGCAAAGTTTCTGCTAACATCTCTTCGGAAATCTCTAAAGTCACTTCTGAGATGTCTGCCCTGGACGATAGAATGTCTTCGTTAAAAAATCAAGTTGCTGCCGATATGTTGGCCTTCGAAGAAAAGATGAAAGAGATGGAAAGGAAGATGGAGAAAACAGGGACAGCAGAGAGAGGTAACAATCCGATTACAATAGAGACAAAAGAAGACGATACGAAATGTAAGTTGGAAATACGGCCGAAATTTGAAGGAGGAAGTGGAAAGTCCCAACTTTCGACAGAAAATCGTCATGGAAGAACTACATGAAACAGTTCGAATCAGCTGCAAGAGCGAATGGATGGTCTGAAAAAGAAAAGGCTGTAAACCTGACTATCGCTCTTCGAGGAGATTCCTTAGATGTGCTCCAGACCATAGCCGTAGAGGAGCCCGACGTGCAAAAGTTAGCCATGACAAAGTTGGAGTGCCGCCAATTAGATTGGAGGGTTATCCGAAATATGGTGGAGGAGATCTTTAAAGACACCGAAGTCCAGGTGTTAGTCTGTTGCAATCCGCATAGTTACTGGTGCGGAGAGAAAACCGTCCCTTGTAATTTTTATACAACTGGAAGTTGTAAAAGAGGCTCTAGTTGCCGATACCAGCATACCGTTCCAGTTCCAGTCCCGACAAGGTTCCAGGAGGAACCATCTTTTAAGAGGGGGGCAATGTTACGTAAAAATATGAGTCATATTAAAAACCTGTAAACATGTTGTTTATTTCACTAATATGTTGTAGATTCTACGAGACCCTTCGATCAGCAGGCAGAAATCTACCTGAAACGGAAGCTTCCAGAAACCGGTCGAACGATGACCCGGATTTACTTTCTAGTATAATCAGAGGGATTCGCCTGAATTCTCGACCGGTTGTATTTTCATATATAATAACGGAGCTTTCATTGAAGGAAGTCAGTCAACAAAAGAAGCTCGCGCTCGCGTTTAACTTGTAACGTCCTATAGATAAATTATGTAATTAGTCAAATAAATTGTTTTTTATTACACATTTAATCAAAAAAAAAAAAATAAATAAACTCAGTTAATACAATAAAACAGTAAAAAGTCTTTAGGCAGTTTCTGTAGCGTTAATTCTCAAAACTACTGGTACACTTGTACAAGGTAAAATAGCAAGCTCAGTAACCACTGCTGTAACCAAATCAGGAGGTGTCACGTCATATAACAAACTCAAAGGCGTTAATTTCGGTATGTCTTTCCACTTGGACAGAGATGTTGGCGTGCCATTAAGGTGGGTCACACTTAGTGTATCAGGATCCCCCAGTTCATTATATACAAAAGAGTCAGTCTGAACTCTTTCACTAAACTTATAAGTCTCACAACAAACTAGTACAGGTTTGTTATACTCTCGAGCGACCAATGCAACTTGAGCTGTTCCTATTCTTCCTATAAGAGAGCGTGTGCCCCTAATACCAATTTTTGTCACAGAGTTCATTACATAACTAAGAGCGTTTATCAGGATATAACTACAACTAACACCGGCAACTACAAGTCTCCGTAGTAGTTCCCCTTCCTTCCAAAAGAGGTCTTGCATCAACTACGATTACTTTGAAGTTTTTGTTACTGAGCTTGCTATTTTACCTTGTACAAGTGTACCAGTAGTTTTGAGAATTAACGCTACAGAAACTGCCTAAAGACTTTTTACTGTTTTATTGGAGTTTATTTTTTTTTTTGATTAAATGTGTAATAAAAAACAAAGTTTAAATAAAAAAAAAAAAAAATTGTTGTACAATGGTTTAATAAATTGATATAAATTATCGTGTTTTTTTTTTAATAAATTAAAATAAGAACAACATAATAAATTAGAATTAATAAAGTCGTAACAGTACTGTTGCCGACCGTAAAGATCCTTTGTTGCTAGCCATTTATCATACATATCCTTCTTCTTCTCCACAAGATCTTCTATTTCTTGATTCCACCATTGACAAAATTTACAAAAAATAAGTCTATTATAGGGAATATGAGGGAATTCACTAGACTATGTTTAACTGATAAAACGTCATAGCAACGTCACGTTTACTACTGACAAAACTCCTTCCTGCCCGTGATTTCTCAGCGACAAAATTATGACAAACTTTGGGTATCGCTTGATTAAGTGGAGTGCTTAATTTCCCTTTGCGACTTTTTTGGTTGTGGGTCATTTTTCCTCTAATTTTCGAAAGACAAGTTCCTTCAGACAATATGAAAAGTTTTTTTTTGTTGTTGCTGGTAATGAAATTATGCTGAAATAATTAGCTGGAAAATTAGAGGAAAAATTCCCCAGAACCAAAAAAAAGTCGCAGAGGAAAACCGTGGCAGACTCCGCCTAATGAAGCAATACCCAAGTGTGGTGAGAGTGTCAATCATAAACTTTTTTGCGGACGTGCAACTATAACATACGTTAAATTTAAAGCATCAGTATACTTGACAATCAAATGTAACTATGATCTTTGTTACAACTACTATTAAAAACGTTCCTTCCGATTACGGAAGCCAGCCACAAATTACATAAAAAAATTCATATTCTTTGGACGTTCAACACTCTTTTATGCATGTCCATATATACTTTAAAACAATAATCAAACAATATTATCTAACATAATTACCGTCCTCATGCTTTACATTTCCATAAGTACATATATTATGGCGACGCAATAAAAAGCAAGGTAAACAGCTATTGCACATCAATATTATTAATTTTTTTTATTTCAACGTCGGTTTTCTATGGAGTGAATCATTTATGAAGTATGTTCCGAGTTACAAATTCCAGTGTAATTTAATTTTGTACCTTGGTACAGATAGTTACGACTAAAAGTTTAACCGTTCTAAAATCTCATCAAAATTTTGGGAATTCCTACGACCATTAAGTTATTACATTTTAATGTCATATTTAATTTTTTCCA
The DNA here is from genome assembly GCF_040954645.1 of Diabrotica undecimpunctata. Lineage (NCBI taxonomy): Eukaryota > Metazoa > Arthropoda > Insecta > Coleoptera > Chrysomelidae > Diabrotica > Diabrotica undecimpunctata. Next base: position 11,080 of record NW_027312863.1, read on the forward strand.
AAAATATGAGTAATGTGTTTAAATTTTAGGAAAGTTTCTATAATTGGATGAACCATGACTTTTACTGAACTTAAAAAAATAAATGGGAACTAAATAATTAAGAAAAGAAAAGACCTTGGACGCCCGGTTTCGGCTTTTACAATTTTCAATCCATCTTTAAGTCCTCTATAAGATTAGTAAACCGATAATAGACTACAAGCCCATGGGTCATTTTTAATGGTTCATTTGACCTAGCATGAAACACATATAAATCAATACTACAATATGTAATAACAACGTCTCTGGAAAGTACGATGCCAATTCTTATCGGTACATAAAGCATGGGGGTAAAGCATACTAGATTTCTCACCCCTTTCTTAACCAAAATAAACAGCGTTGCAAAAAATTAATCTATATACCGATATGAAATTTTGTGTATGAATGCCGTACTTTGTCAAATTACCGAAAATGGGGAAACATTTTTCCGAAAATAATAGTATATTACTTTATGAGGCGGAGAAGCATGACTTTTCTTGACGCACCCGATATTACGCGCCGAACGAAGTGAGGCGCGTAATAGAGGGCAAGTCAAGAAAAGTCGCTTCTTTGCCGAATAAAGTATACTATTTTTTCTTCAAACGTAGCAATTTTCAACCATAAATAATACAATTCATACGCTATTTTTACTCGAAATTAACTGTGACAACTATCAAAGTCGTCAAGATGTTAGAAATTAAAAATAATTAAGTCGTCGGTGGGATTTGCGTCTCCCTGGTTACAGTTGTTTGACAGTTGTTTGCAATTATTAAAGACAGCTTATTGTTGTTGCAACCGCAAGCGCAAATTTAGTGCGAAAATGGAAAACCTAAACGAAATTGAGTCCGCGGCTAATGATGCAGTAGCACGTTTGGGGCCCTCCAAGTCCGATAAGAACGATAATGCTCAAAAAATGTTAAACCCTCATGAATCGCCAACATCGGGAATGATTGCTGAAAGTTGTTCTCGACCATCAGTATCATCAACAATTACCAATGCGTATCAAGAGTCGGGAACATTTTTGCACGGTTTCAATTTTGAAAATGTCTCATTAACTAATTGTACTTTTAATATTACTATAAATAAAAATGATGTTTAATTGTTGTTAATGACATTTGTATTGTTGCTTTGTGACATGTTTCATATTGTTGCCATGACAACATTTTTCCCTCCGCCGTAAAGAAATGAAAAAAAAAACTGCTGCCGGCGGAGACATCAAACTTTGACAGGATCAAGTTAGATAAGTAATGTCATCATTATTTGACGTTTGAAGAAAAAAAATTTTACCTGCTTCTGGTATCAATATTTTGGTACGGCATTAGGTCGCAAATCATTATATTTGTATTACCTACTAAAGTTTATTAATCCCATACAAAAATGTTTGGTCAAAAAAAACTTACCCCTTTGAATGGTAAGTTTTTCTGTGACTCACATGAACCGATAAGAATTGACGGCATAGTTTCTAAAGCTGTTATTACATATTGTAGTATTGTTTTGTATGTGATTCATTCTGGGTCAAACGACCTATTAAAAACCTTCCATGGGCTTATAGACTATAACGATACAAGGAAAGGTCTTCGAAGCAAGTACAGTAAGGTCTCTTTTCCTTTTTATGCGGATTATTTTTATGTGATTTTAAAGTTGTGTAGTTTGTATTTCATCCAAAAATTTCTATAATTAACTATTCAAATCCAGATGTCAGTAAAGTGAGCCTTTGCAATTCGGGGATTCCCTTGTTACATGATGTCCCTGTTTTAAAAATCATTTTTCTCTTAGCAGTGCTTCGTTTTATAATAAGGTGTTTAAAATTTTGCTGATTCTAAGTTGCAGTATAATAATAAGCAGCAAAGATTGAAAGGTTTCAAGTAAGTGCTTGATTTAAGCTTTATTTTTCATTAGATGTTTTTTAAATCTCAATATCGTAAGTTTAATTTTTTTTTATTCTTTTTTAAAGATTTTATTTGGCCCAATGGAGAACAAAAAAACCCCTCAAAGACAATCAATTTCGTTGGAAACGAAAATTGCAATTTTAGATCGCTTAGGAAAAGGAGAAGAATATACGGCAATTGGAAAACATTTTATTTTGGTCGAATCAATTGTAAGAGCAATTAAGACGACTGAAGTTGCTATAAGAAAATACGTAAAATAAACAAGTTCCCCTGTTTTCCTGTTTATCGACAAGATATGAATAAATATTGAATAAGTAGTCCAACAATGCCATATACTAAAGAAATAGCTTTTTAATTAAACTGAATTCTTTCAGTGAATCTATTACCGACCAACTCTTCGTACGAAATGGTAATTTTTGTCCATGTTGCAAATATGAAGTGAAGTTTATGAGCAGCGCTCTGACTGTACTTTAGAGATGTAAGAGGCTGAAAGTTTTAGGGATTGTAAATTCTGTATTTGTGGTGAGCATAACCTGCCTGACTGAGACATCTCAGTAATTGTGTGACAGTTGAGTGCCCATCGTGTTTCTCTGCAAATATTATTTGTAATAACTATAATCTTCTTAATAGGTTAATTTTTTGACCAAATTGTAACATTGAAAGAGCGCAGAATGATGTTTTCCTTGTATATGATAATTAATAATGGTATTAAATTGCCCTTCATTATTGGGTAATATTAACTTCTAACACTTTACGTCGAACTCGGCATACTGCAATCTTTTGTATTTCCTTCCATCGGATTAACTATGCACGTCATTGTCATTTGACAAAGACGTTTTGCTTTTGTAATAGTTGCTCACTGAATCCATTCTACCCTAGATTAAGTATTTTCAGTAGGCAACTTAAAAATTTAAATTTAAATCTCTGATATTTTCATTCTTTTGTATTTTAGGGTTTTTAGCATATTGTTTAGTGTTGAATTTAATTCGTAAGATTTCATTATTGCACATAATCTTATTCTGATTTTATGTAACTAAATGGTTGGCAATGTGGAATTAGTTTTCCGTTGTCAAAACAAGCTCTATGTTCAGTTATCCGTTATTTGAAACTTGCCCCTGTCTGACCTATAATACTTTTCGTCATGTACCAAAAGTTGATCTAATACACTCCTGAACTTTGAATTCACCATTTCTGGATCTGGAATATACCTCGTAGGTACAAAGTAATAGAAATCATATTTACTAGGTACATAAGATAAACATGAAATAGTTACAAAATATATACCAATAAAGCTATAATTTTCAACCAAGCTGTAGAAATGGATGTTAAACTTGAGGGAGGAAAAGAAAATTAATTCTATTAAATTATGATTTTATTTATTTGTATAAAATTGGTGCTAGGATAAAGTTCATTCTTTGGTAATTATAATGCAATGTAACGTAATGGGTAAAAACGAATTTTCTCCATAAATTTTCTGATTAGGAAATCAACAACAAAAACATAAACAAATTTTGTATGTATCATAAACCAACACAACAGATATAAACTATATAAAGCACATCCGCACATTATAATGTAACATCAATTAGCAGCCTACCTTCCGTAATACGTTAAAAGGATTAGCGGAAACCACAGTGGCAGTAATAAATCTTTTAAAAAATTAAATATCATAAATTTGCACATAAAATATATAAAAAATCAAATTTTGTTGCAAGAAACATGAATGGCACCCAAAATATCGCAAAAAAATACAAAAGAAAGGAAAATACTGATTGAATAAGTGAGTTCGACGTGAAAATTTTTTGGGCCGTGTTTTATAATCATACATTGTTTTCGGGGTTTATGAACCTTGTTTGGAATTATTTCTTTTATGTTTCTAACAAAATAAAAACTGTTAATAAGTATACAGAAAACCTTAGATTAATGAAACCGGCGTAGGAAATGAAATCGTTTTATTAATCTAAGTAGAAAACGTAGATTACACAATTTACTAATATTGTAGCGGACTTTAAAATAGTATGAGAGGTCTTTTATGTTACAATATATTTGTATATTCATTGTATAAAATTATGCATTCGCAGAAATAAACAAAAACGTTTGCAATATACATCAAAGTGGTTATTATATATCAGTACTTATTGGATAATGACGACTATCTAATTATTCAATTTAAAAGTAGTTTTAGAACAATGCAATAAGTATAATAATAGTATAAACCACTACCAAGGTGTACACCATGCCATTTTTTATATCATAATAGCCTGCTTACCAGGTGATTTTTACCTTGAAAAAGGTCATGGAAGTATGTTATATTATACTCATCTGCTTCTTAAACGAACGTGTTATTACTTTAATAATAAGACCTTGGGAGTACTGATGTATCCTACGCCATATTGAAAAATGACGGCTTGATGCAAGTTAAAAGTTTTTGTGATAATTTGTTTTCGTAATCTTTACAATACTTTTTATGATAATAAAAATACCTTTGTGTAATTTTCTACATTTTTTAACCTATTTTTTAAATCGATGGAAATACACATAAACTTTTAGTATTCATAAACAAATATTCAAGAGAACGTATGAGTATATACGGTTTAAAATCCATGAAAATCAAAATAGGGGAAATGGAAGATAGATAGAATACAATCCCAAAAAAATGAACAACAGTAATTACTTACAGAAGAAAAACATCTCCATACTTTTATTTGATTTAGACCAAAATAAAATCAGATATATATATATATATATATATATATATATATATATATATATATATATATATATATATATATATATATATATATATATATATATAGTGATTTATCAGGTAGTGGTCTCTAATAAAAATCTTTCTTTTTTCTAAGAACTCAATATTTCGCTATTTATTTTATAGCTTCCTCAGGAGTACACTGTAAAACAATTTTAACATTACAAACAAACCACGTACAAACGTAAAAAACACTTATAGAAATTAAAAGATTTCACAAATAAAAACTGAGATTAAACTATGTAAAATATCGCATGTTAAGATTAAACTGTCTTAAGCACGTTCGTTACAGTAATAAGATAAAACAAGTAAAATTAATCCAAATGTAAAAAATAACAATAAAAGATACGTTAGAAGAATGATATTTCTTTGATTAATTATTAAGGTCAGTTGTTATTAACGTGAGTGTTAGCTATTTTGAATATTTAAAAATGTTGTTCAATAATTACAATGTTACTTAACTGTCCAGTGCCCGTTTTATAATTTAAAGTGTTTTTATTTTTGTTAATGTGATACATCTCCAGAAATAATCTAGTTTTGTAGTTATCAGTCTGTGCCAAACTACGAGCCTTGTTATAGTCTAGCATTATGACCGGTGTTTTCAGAGTGTTCAACTACTGCACAAGTATTTTTTCCCAAAAATCAAAGACCCAGTACCAACCTAATATAGAAGTAATGTTGTTTATGAAATACCGTGTTTAGGATGTCAAAAACGGTGCATTGGCCAAACATCACAGTCGCTAAAACAACGCATCACACAACATAAAAGTGATTGTCTTTTGGGAAAAATACTTGTGCAGTACTATGAAAACACCGGTCATATGCTAGACTATAACAAGGCTCGCAAATTCTCACTATTTACTCTTGTGACATCGATATGTCTCAGGAAAGGAACCCTGTTGCAAATAAAATATATTTTTACTTGAGTTTAAGAAAATACTCGACAATATGTAAGATGAGAAATAAACCTGTGGTTAAAATGTCTAAACGATAACTGCTACTTCAAAAACCACGGTTGGAAGAACCTGATTACTAGACTATAGAGTAATTTTAGTTTGATGCATTTGCGACGACGACCTTGATGACATTGTTTTGATTTAAATAACTTGCGTGACAAGTCATAAAGTTATTAATAAAAATTACTAGAACAACAAAAAATTAACTATCGAAATTCCTAGAATTCAATTATATATCAATCACAATCAAAATATTAATATGGAAGTGAGCGAGAGCAACATAGAACGGAAGTAGACAATAAGATTGAAATTGGACTGCACTACAGGAAAATCATATAGTCGCTAGCTGTATTAAGGATATATACATAACTGAATATATTGAGATTAAAACTTACATATTTTTGACTCTTCGTCTTCCAGTCTAGAAATCGTTTAAAAAAGATATATTCAGATACATAAATAAAAAAATATCATTATCCTATACATATTTTTTTTCTGTCAAATTGGCGGTAAACGAATTCCTTTCTTTTTAGACTTTGCCTTGATCGTACTGCCTTATGTTTTTTCTGTCAATTGGTAATAAATTAATTCTTCTTTTTTCAGACTTTGCCTTGATCTTACTGCCATCTAATTGAACAACTTGTACGATTGTACGCTTAAATCTAGTGTGATTGTATCTTTAAAATTGACACACATTCTAATCTTTTTATATCTCTTGTTAATAGACGATGTATCGTGTTCGTGGGTAAGTCATGGAATAATAAGTTATCAAATTTGATATTTTCTTAGTAGAGACTTCTTCTTTTAGTTTCTGTAACCAGATCCTGCTGCATTCTATTGATAGGTTTGCTGTGCTATTCACTACATTTAGTAAGATGCGAGTAAGTTCCTTAATTTTCTATAAGATAAATAATAATAGTAGATAATAAAGTAAAAATATATATTAAAATCTTTACAGCAGAATTTAAGTTATTATTTCACTTTATTATTTATAATGAAGTAAAATATATAATATTTTTCTTATTTTATCATTTTATGTTTTCCATGTTTCTTCTTCTTCAAGTGCCCTGTCCGTTGCGAACGTTGGCTATGTGACGATGTGAGCTCGAACCACTTCCTCAGATTTTGGAGCCACGAGTGTCTTCTCCTGCCTGGCCCTCGCTTACTGTCTATTTTTCCCTGGACAATCAATTGCAGTAGACGGTACTTATCGTGTCTCAATATGTGGCTTAAATATTCAAGCTTTATTTGTTTAATTGTATTCACGATTTCTTTCTCCTTTCCGATTCTTTGGATTACCTCTATGTTGGTGACATGTTCGGTCTAGGATATACGAAGAATGCGTCGGTACACCCATATTTCGAATGCTTCTAGTTTTCTCGTGAGCGTCTCCGTCAGCGTCCAGGCCTCCACACCATACAGTAAGATCGGAAAAATGTAGCATTTAACTATTCTCCGTTCATAAATAGTTGAGAGCCTCAAACTTATAAAACGGTCGTAAACCATAGGCGTTCCTGAGGTGTTTATTCATTAAATAATAATATAATATTTTTTAATACTGTTATATATATAATATTAATAATATTTTAATACTAATATATTTAAAAAAAAACAAATAAAACACGGTATAGCTAACCCAAACACAAACGAACACTTAAAGAGAGGGAAAAAGCCTATTGAAATTGATGAATTTGCCAAAAATGGTATTCGAAGGAAAATTCATGGATTTTTTTTCAAAAAAGAAATACCAAACCTAAACAAAATTTTACAAGAAGTTAGAGACGACCCGGATTTGCCTCATATCGGACGAACTAAATTGTGGCAAGTTTTAAAAGAATTAAATTTCCGGTGGGAGAAATCAGACCGAAAATCACTTTTAATTGACCGGGAGGAGATAATATGTTGGAGAAGAAATTATCTAAGATTCATACGAAAATTCCGGGCTGAAGGAAGGCCCATCTTCTACCAGGATGAAACGTGGGTAAACTCAGGTCATACTCTAAAAAAAATTTGATCAGATAAAAATATATGAAGCTCCAGGCAAGCCTTTATGGAAGGTTGGTCTACTGGTATCTCCCCACCTTCTGGTAAAGGCAGTAGATTAATAATTTCTCACATTGACGGTGAAAAAGGATTTGTTAAGCATGGTTTGTTGGAATTTCAGTCCAAAAGCACAAAAGACTATCACGAGGAGATGACCGCTGATGTTTTCGAAGAGTATTTTGAGCAGATGATTGAACACATACCACCAAATTCAATTATAGTATTAGATAATGCACCTTATCATTCACGACTAGTAGAAAGACTTCCAACGACTGCGTGGAAGAAACAGGATATTCTTGACTGGCTGCGGAATAAGTATATGCCTTACGAAGATGGAATGGTAAAAGCAGAACTTCTAAAAATTGCCCGGCAACACAAATCTAAGTTCAAGGAATACGTAGTTGACAAAATGGCGGAAAGGCGAAACATTACCGTCCTTAGACTTCCACCCTACCACTGCGAAATAAATCCAATTGAACTCATTTGGGCACAAATGAAAAGTTATGTGGCTAGAAAAAATACGTTATATAAAATACAAGCTGTACGTGAATTGTTATACGAGTCTTTACAACATATTACAGAACAAAACTGGAAAGATGCAGTAAGGCATGTAATAGAAGAAGAACAAAAAATGTGGGATCTTGATAACATAATTGATGCGACCGTAGAGACACAACCGCTAATTATTAACCCTCAAGATGACTCGGATTCCGAAGTTGATCCTATTTATTTTGAATTTGAATAGTTTTCTAATCGTAATTATATAAGGTAAGTAATAATAGTTGTAAAGTTTCTTTTGCATGCAATATTTTCAATTAAAAATTATACTATATTTTCTCTTTTATTTTCACCCCTGTTACATAACATATTAAAATAAACATTGTAGAAGTTTTCAGGGACTTTCTGCCCTGAGTAATAATGTAATCTTTCATTTTGCGTTTAAATTTTTCAAAAATATTTATTAGTTTTCTCCGGATTCGAAAATAATGGATACATTTAAAACACATTGGAAATTTTGCCAGGCGACATTTGGCGCCTTTTTCCTTAATTAAATAAATGTATCTCTAACAAATGGCAAGAAACTTTTTATTTTTGAATAAAATAAATAAGTTTTATTAAAAAATACAATTTACATAAGTACAATTTAAAAAATATATTTATTTAGTTCAAATAAATGTTTCAATCATATACTCTACGACACTGGTCGTTCATCTCTAACCATTCAAAATATCCCCGTAATAGTATTATAAGGTATTGTATTCCTTCAGATATAAGGTGGGTTAGTCGAAAACGTCTTAAACCGTCAGTTTTAGGTTGGTTTTTACTATTTTATCGTATTACCTATCCTCTCTGTATTTCAGTTTTCTAATTAAGGTTAAACTTGTAGTGAGCTATCAACAAATTGTGAACCGACTGTAGACGTAGTTTTAGGGGAAGAGACAAATCCCTGCTTATGAGGAGCTTTTTCATATTGCTAAATGCTGCTCTAGCTCGTTCTATTCTCGCCTTAATTTCTGTGGCCTGTTCCCATGTTTAATTAAATTAATATTATATCGCATGCTCTTTCGTGATTCATTATAAGGACATGGCAACACCGCCAAATACAAAATTTCCTTCATTTGTAGCTACCTTCATTCGGAACGTTCTCTAAAAAGACTTTTCTTCAATATCTTAACGGAATGAGCGGAATATTTATTGGAAGTAAATAAAAAAAGCTGTAATTTGAGTTGTACTACATTAAATCTGGCCCAATAGTTTATGCAAAATTAATGATTGAAAGGCAAAAATGTGAATTTTTCGGCATTTTTAATTTTTGAAAAAATTTCTTTTTTTATGCAAAAAGCGTCATATTGTAGCTCTTTTAATTACAAATCGAATGAGGCTTCCCAAGATCCGGTCGGTCACTTCCTTTTTGAGATATAATTGTTTATAAAAATTCTTAAATTTTTATAAATTTTACAGGGCCTGAACCCAGAACTTTTTTTCTAAAAAAGATAGAGATTTAACTTACAACGGATTTCCTTTTTGGTCAATTATTTTTTTATGTAGGAATGAAAATAATCGCTTAAAAAGTTTTTCAACCCCTTATTTATTGCTCTGAAGTTAACTAATTAAGCTATAGCGATCACTATACAGTACACGCATTTTTAACATATTATATTCTTATAGCCGAAATCAGATCAAAGATTACAAAAAAAGTTTTCTACGACCAATAGAAAAGGAGTTTGCTTAATTTGAGTTAATTTGAATCAAAAAAGTTTATTCATTAATTTATTTTTAATATTAAAATTAATATTAACATTATTCATTAATTTATAATTAATATTAATCAAATTCATTATTTTTCGTTTTTTATTTACATTATTAATAATTTGACTGTCGTCATCGTTTAATATGACATCCAAAATATCAATGTCGTCACCCTCATTCAGATCGTCATTTTTATCACGATTAACAATCGCAGAAGGTAGACAAACAAATATAACCAAAAATCAAAATTATAAGAACAATTAGATCAATATAAATAGCTTTGAGAGTAATAATTTATTTATTCGATGCAGAATTATGTCGTGTTTTATTATGTTGATTTATTTTAGAATTTATAAAAGAATATAAATTCTATTTTAATCGGACTATAATTGTTTTCCTAATGTGTAAATGTTGTTTATTTCGGTTTCTTTACTATTTAATAGTAGATTTTTTAACAGCAATTATAAATGAACGGCAATTAAAACTGAGTGACCGGTTTTTTCGATAAATCTGATTGAGAGGTTATGGTTATTTGCATTACTTGTGCATGATATGAAGACAAAATAAGTTAACAGTATTTTCTTCTATTATATGTATATGTAAAAGTGATACTTTATTCCTAAATGTTTTCTTTCTGTAGCGATCTGGTGTACTTTTAGTATTTATTATTTATTCCTAGATGGTTCTATTTTAATTCTTTAAAAACATCTTCAAGGGTGACAGCGAAGACTTTAGGGATTTTATATTTCCTGGTCTTACTTCTTTTTGTATCTATACGGGGTAATTTTTGTAGGTATACATTTTATTATGATAACATAAAAAATTAAAAGTCGAATAACAAAGTAAACTGCAAAGCAACTTTTTATATCCTGGGTGGGTGTTCTTTAGAAATAAACAAGTACCACTACAGTTTTTAGTCATATATTTCGCAACCCACCACGTCGCCTGTAGGAAGGTCTTTATTGACGGAATCTCTATTGATTTACACTCGTTAAGATGAAATCCATCCGTATCCGATTTTTAGAATTGTATTGTGGCCGCCAGAATTGCGGTTGACACCTAAGCGGATCTTTTGAGCGATGTTCGAACGTTGTTAGGTCATTTATATTTACTAATATAACTAAATATAGATTTGTGTTTACAAGAATTTGTTTTATTAATAAGTATCTGACTGGTGAGAACGGAATTTTAAAGTAAATGAATAATTGGGTTTTGAATATGGATATATCCAAGAATTTCATCAATACCAATTATTGCGTGAATTTCTAAGAACTCGAGCAAATATAATATATACTTGTTTTATCCGTTACCTCGAAACTGAAAGAATTGTTAAAATGTTACGATTTCTGCGAAGGAATTGATTTATTGTTGACACAAAATAAGTTTTTTTAGACAGATTATTATAATAAAACACAACACAAAAGTTTACATTACGACTAAGTAGCTACCTATTTACATCATAATAGAATTTTTATCTGCAACATAATATTGTTATCAAATTGTTTACAAAATGAATTTTAAAGCTACGGATCTATAAATACACAAGGCAAACACTTTGAGAAACTATAGAAGCCATAGAGTCAAACATACATATACCTATAAATACCTATAACTATATTCTAATTTTTTAACGATTTAAAACTTAAATATGCGCTTGTGTTTTAAACGAAAATTAAAACGTGGATTATTGTTCATAGAACTGCTTCAGACGTAACTGTAAGAACTTAGGCTGTAGGCTGTATCTTGAAATACTCGGATTGGGCAATCATACTATGTGATGCATGGTCTGTTTCACAAGGTGAGGTGTTTTGATGTCTACTAGAGAGTGCTGTTCTGGGTTCGTCAAGTTCCGGTAATCAGCTAACCATGTATCAGAACCCCTGTAGCTTGTGTCTTGGAAAAGTTTGGCGGTTTTTACATTGGATTGGGAAGACTGGATTATTGTTTATGTTCGATATTTTCCGCATACGATTATTTTGTCGGTGGAGAAATGGGGGAGCTCTGTGTAGTTTAAAATCGAGAGCCATGGAAGTGGAGTACTTTTCACACATCCACAGATTATGCACACATCGTCTGATTAAGAATCGTGTCTACTTTATGAAGAGAAGTTTTGACTCACGATGAAGTAGACTACTTTGCTGTGGAGAAGATAGGAGACAAGGCAAAAGTTAGGAGTGTAGTGTATTGTACTCCCAGATCAACACAATCAGTTTCTGCAAGATGTTATTCTAGACGCATAACTTTGCTGTTCAATATATCAAATGTTTGTTATACGAAAATGTGTGGTCCAAGATCTATAAATTTAGGGTCAGGATAAAATGGAAAAACTACGTTCTTAAACGTAGTTTATAGAGGCACTTTGGCCATCTGATTGTTTTGATGGAAGCAAAAGGGTTAGGATTACTTGGTGTTAGTCTTCACTTGTCAAAATACTCGTTCAATAAATTCAGGTTATTTGAAAGGATAGATTCGAGGGCTGATGTATTGGTTTTTTGAGAAACAATATCAAGTTTTCCAAAGACCGAATCTTCTAGATGATCTAATGGAAATGTTTGCAAACAAGTTGAAAAGAAGCGAATCGGTATCCCGAGATAAACCACTAGTTAACCATTTAGGTTTGCTAGATGAGTTTCCTAGAAATGTTATATTATGTATTAAATACTATTCAGTGAGATACTACTTGATACTCGCTGCTGTGGTTTGACTGAAGTCAACTTGAAAGATTGGTAATTCTTCAAACACTTATGAACTTATTGTATTATACATAAATCGTTCAAAGAATTTAAAGGTATGCTAACTAAGGCAATGGTTATATAGTCCCAAATGACACGTTATACCCAGAAACTTGTAGATAACCCTATAACCTCTAGAAGACTGGATTATACAGTAGAAAATAACAGTAAATCCTGAGGATACAAGCAGTGATGTTCAACAAGAGGTTTGGAGAAGAGAAAAAATAGCTGAATATGCTAGACACACTTATCTGTAGTCAAACGAGTTAGTTAAGCATAGCCTAAGCCAAAATAAGAAGAAAATTTTAGTACTAGCCTTTAACATAAAGACAAGACTGATAAATAGAAGAATTTTGCTCATATTCACATATTAATCTCTCGCTTGGAGACAGATACGCAAGACCAATAAAAAAAAGATTTAAGCTGTACACAATAGAAATCTGAAAATGCAGTGAACGTTCCCTGATACGTGGCAAAAAGAATTCTGTTCAAAGCCACCCAAAAATCAGAGTAATAGAGATAATGGATGAAATTAATAATGATAAAATTCGCTGTATTAAAAGATCACCAAACATTCGCCAACGAAAAAAACGTAGTAACAGAACACTTGAAAACAGGGCAAAAGGAGCCATGCCTATCACGAGTGTAGAGCTTCTGTGATTTGCTCAGCACCAGCGGAGGTTCGGGGCTCGGACATGCCAACACAAAAAGAAGATAAAAAACAAGTAGAAGATGCGCCTCATGCAGTTCTTGATATTATGCGTTGAAGAGATCATGTGAGCGTTGTTAATAGAGCAATCCACTACGGTATAACTAATTGAATGTGTGGGGTGCTTAGTGAAATGTCTAGAGAATATTGAGGTTTCACGGTTTGCTGGCTTAAAATTCGCGATAACATTTACTTTTTTAAATCTTTTATGAGATTTTTCTTATTCTTATTAATTCATTGTCTTTTATTTATTTCTTTTCTTATCCTTATTTATTTATTCACATGTAGAATAAATTTTAATGTAATGTTGTAGAAAAAGTTCGGATATAGGCCTCCCCCTTGACTTAAATTTTTCTCTACCCATTGCGACGTTAACTGACTATTGCCTTACCTATTATTATTAGGAAAAGAGTCTAAATTATTAGATAAATAATAGTTTACGCCCCATTTCAATATGTGTGGCAAAAGTGTTTCTGTGGTAAAAACGGTTTCCGAATGCAAACTTTTTTTAATACATGCTATATTTTTCAAAAGCAAGATTGTAAAATGAGAGACAATCGAGTAAATACAATCAAATTTTTGATTATAACCAACACATTATGTGAGTGTTGATTTTCAAAATAATACGTTTATAAATAATTAAACGATCTCTTAGAATCCGTTACATTATTCATTTTCTTGTGAAAAAACTTTTCGTTTATAGTAAAATATAATTTTCGTGGTATTAAAAAGAATTTTAATTTTCTGCTAATTACTTTGACAAATATCGAGTTACATTGCCATATAATTAAAACAGGAAATATGTTTGATAATAAAACCGATAATGTCTCATAAAATAAAAGATTTTGGTAAAAGATCACACACGTTGAAGTCAAACTCTGAGATAGCGCGT
>NW_027312864.1:0-25320 GCF_040954645.1 Diabrotica undecimpunctata
ACTAACGCGCTATCTCAGAGTACATGTTAAAAAGGGTTATTTTATTTTTTTAAGTAAGCAAGTACCCTCCGATTTTTGATTGCATCAGTATTTAAACAATCTTCCCCTGGAGATTTGGTATTCTTAGCTTTTCTTAGGCCTATGTTTATTTCGTCTATTGTGATTTCCCGTTAATAGTTCTGATACTTGGTTGACAATGCTCTTTTTTTCCTTGTTGATATGTTTGGTACTTCATCTTCTCAGGTATTTGCTTTGTGTTAGCTTGTCCACAGTAATTTGTAGAAGTCTTCAAACTATTTTTAAAAAGGTTTCCTCTCTATTGGTTATAAGATGACCATTTCTATCTTCAATCTATATTATCTCTCCTATCCCCGTTCTTAGAATTTTTCCTCAATGCTTTCATACTTCTATTGTTTTTTAATGGCAGTTCGATTTGTTCTTGGTTGTATTTTTCGAGTGTCTTGTTAACAGCTTTGGATATTTCTTTATTTAATTTTTGTAGTCTTCTTCGGCTTTAGTTTTCGTCTTGCTTCTCATTTCTATTCTTTTTTGCATTAGGTTGCCTGGCTAATCTTATCTTCTTCTTGAGTTCTATGACAGATTTTGTTTTGACTTTTTAGTTAAAGCATTTGTTAATTTATTATTTAAGTTTAAGTAGCTTATATTATTTTCTGTTTCAGGACTACTAAGTATGTCGGAAATACGTTGCTGAAAACTATCTACATCTTATGGTTTCATCCTTGGTGTTGATTTGTTCTTCTTTTTTAATCATCTTATACCTCTTTTTCTTTAAGCTATTTCTATTTTACCCTCGTACCATTCTAT
This sequence comes from Diabrotica undecimpunctata, assembly GCF_040954645.1. Lineage (NCBI taxonomy): Eukaryota > Metazoa > Arthropoda > Insecta > Coleoptera > Chrysomelidae > Diabrotica > Diabrotica undecimpunctata. The sequence continues at coordinate 826 of NW_027312864.1, forward strand.
GATTGCTACCGGTAACAAATCTGTTTAGAATCGTGATGTCTTTAACGATGTGTTAAATAGGATAAATAATGGTAAGACAGTAGGACCCCGATGAAATATACATGGAGGTTTACCAGACCTCTAGAAGGAAGTGGGTTGATGTTTTGTGGCAAATGATGAGTAGGTTATTCGAGTAAGAATGGATGCCCGAGTCATCGAAAGACAGAGATAAATAGAGGGACAGAGAACGTGATGGTACCACAATATAAAGATAAAGGTGGCATTCATGACTATAAGAACTATCAAGAGATAAAGTTAATGTCGCACATAATAAAAATTTGAAAGAGAACTGTAGAGCGAAGGTTAAGGAAAGAGACTTCGATAGGAGAAGAACAGTTTAGGTTTATGCCAGGAAAAAGGATAATGAATGTCTCGTTTGCTTTAACACACAGTTGATAAAAGAAATACGGGCGAGAAGGAAATGGACAAAAAACAAATGACAAAGACGAGTGAGAAACTGCGACCAATGGAAAGGGAAAATCTAAGGAAGAAGAAGAAGTAGTATAAGGAGAAGTCTATTTAACTAGTGTTGCTTTATTTGTACCCAGTGTAAAAATGAACACGAGTAATGCAAAAAATCGCGTAACTCTTAACATAGCTGTGGTATGATTTCTTCAGTTCCAACATATTCAGCAGTTGCCAACATAACACTTAGGACTTAGTTATTGACAAACCATTTTCCTCATCACTAAACAGAAAGTGTTTATTTAGTTTAATTTATGATGCTATTTTTAGTCCACCATATAATATGACGAGAGAGGAAAATGAACAAGATATAGGTGAAGAAGAACAATACCTACAAATTTTACCCTCAGAAGTAAAGAATGCCATACAGAATGCAAAACAAGGAAAAAGCACCGGGTCCTGATCAAATTACAGTTCAACTGTTAAAAGCCTTAGATGACGGTAATATAAGGAGATTCACCCGAATTCTCAACCACATATATGTAGAGGGCAACATCCCGGAAGAATGGCTTAAATCGATATTTTTACCTCTACCAAAAAACAACAATCCCAAATCATGTAATGACTATAGATTGATAAGCCTAATGTGCCACCATTTAAAGATTCTCTTGAAAATTGTTCAAAACCGAATTTATAAGAAATGTGAGGAGCAGATAGATGAAACTAAGTTTGGCTTCAGAGGAGGCATGGGTACAAGAGAGGCATTATTTGCGTTGACGGTACTCTTTGCAATGTCGGGAATATAACAAGAGTGCATACGTATGCTTCATAGACTTTAGGAAGACCCTTGACCGAGTGCAGCATATGAAGTTAATAGATGAATTAAAAAAACATCAATTGAGACAAAAAAAGACATAGAGTTTATTAAGGCTATATACTGGAACCAGAAAGCAGTAGGAAAGGTGAACGATATAGAAGCAAATAATATACCGATTGCGAGAGGAGTTAGGCAAGGATGCGTCTTGTCTCCGACGCTTTTCAACGTGTACTGACAGGTTATATTCAGAAAAAGCCTTATGGGAAAGAAAAGAGGGAATAAGAATTGGTGGAGAAATTGTAAATACCATGAGATTTGCAGATGACAACGGTAATTATGGCTGAGAGTATAGAAGAACTACAAACGTTACTAGATGCAATAAATAGTGAATGCATTCAAATGGGACTTGACATCAACACAGATAAGACCAAATTTATGATAGTATCAAGAAGTCCAATAAATAATGAACAACTAACTCTTGGTGGACAGCAAAAAGAGAGAGTGACAGAATATAAATATCTGGGAGCTAACATCAACACAGAATTAGATCCAGACCAAGAGATCCGGTACGAATAGAAATGGCAAGGGCAGCGTTCTTAAATTCAAGCAATTGTTCTGGGACAAAAATCTGAATACTGCGCTGAGACTGAGGTTTGTTGAATGTTACGTCTGGTCGCAACTATTGTACGGGTTAGAAACATGGACACTAAAAGCGCAAATAGTAGAAGATTGAAGCCTTTGAACTTTGGATATACCGGAGAATGTTGAGAATTCCATGGACTTGCCAGGGTCACCAATGAGGGAAGTGCTGAGAAGGATGGGTCGAGACAAAAAATTGTTGAGAACAATAAAAGTACGCCGAGACTGCATACGTTGGACACATACTAAGAAATAATAAATATAGTCTTCTGCAGGTCATCATGCAGGGTAGAGTGGATGGCAAAAAAGGAATAGGTAGAAAGAGGAAGTCATGGCTGCGAAATATTCGAGACTGGACAAACATGGACTGTAGACGAATTATTCCACGTTGCAAAAGACAGAGAAGCTTTTAAAAAATGTGGTCGCCAACCTCCGTTAATGGGGACGGCATAGAAAAAAGAAGATATAATATCAATAGAACCTAATATAAGTTACACATTTTGCAAGATGTTTCAAGCAGGATCCAGTACTTAGGTTTCCTTCTTCTTCTCTCTTTGCATTCCATATCAGAATTATCCGACTTTGGCAAACACCATTGCGAAGGCTTTAGATCTTCTGTAATATGGAATGATTGTCCAGCCTTTGATATTGGAGTTCATTCACGAATGTCTTCCTCACCAAGAAACCCAGTTCCTTCTACGGCCCTCTATTTTGCATTTAAGGATCAGTTGTAATATTTTATATCGACTTCCCCTTACATTTAAAATATTTTTCGATGTTTAACAGTCTTTAGTAGTTCTCTCTATCTTTATCTCTCTATTTAGGTTTTAAAAACTTCTAAATGACTAAAAGAAATATCATTTGGATAAATATCTCTTAAAATAAGGAGTATAGTTCCATCAAACTTAATAATAATACACGTTTACTTTTTTTCTTCTCTTAAACCTTTTTACCGAAACAACATCTTTCATTAATGACATCACTTGACTAATTACATTTTTATAAAATTGTATAACCTAACAAGAAGTTTATTGTGGTAAATGTTTCCCCTCTCTTCCCATTACTTTATCCCAACACTTCGTTAATTAAGTTAAGTTTTTTTAAGCTAAATATCTTGTTAATTAAACTACTTAAAAAATGTTAATTGGCTTCCAAGATGAAGGAGCTATAGTAAAAATTTGAAGTGGTAAAGGATTATTCTATCAATCAAGGATTTAATCACACTATTTCCCATTCACGATTTCTTATACTTGTCCCCAAATCTCCATGAACTCTTTCTATTTCCGCTCCTTTTTTTACCAATCTAACCATTAAAATCAGGGTACACGTAAACTCATCACCAATTACCATAAATACCCTCGTACATAGTACAAACTCATCACCGCCATAAAAGTAGTGTTTTCAAAATAGACCCTAAGAGATTGGTAAACTGATCACTCTGGCCTACCTGCACCCCGGATCAGGTATAGACCATAAAATCCCAGCAAACCGGCTAGTTTTTGGTAATTTCACAGAATAATCCAAATCCAGAATGTCTTAAATGCAACTGCAATTTATTGGTTTTTATTTGGGAATTTCACAAAATTCTATTGATAGGCTACCTCTAAAATCATGCGAAAAGAAAAATTTCTCTTCATTGCCCTTGTTTCTTCAACATGGATAGTGAACTGCTATTGATTACGTCTTGAGCCAACGCGGACAAAAAATAATGGTTATCAATAATTTCAAATTTCAATTGCGAAAGACTCTAAAAAAAATCGAATTGCCTTTTGTGGACTTGTGCGACGAAAGAGTGTCGCACCAGTTGTATGACTAAATGTCATACAACTGGTGAGTAGAAATTCTTATACCGTTTTTTGTTTAGTTGTTTCGCACTGGTTTTCGCGAATCATCCTGATCAAACAGAAAAAAATCAGCGTAATTAAGTTCTTTAAGTTAACTGTATAAGATGTTTCTTGTAGGCAAGGCATAATATTACTTTGTTGCTGTAGATTACCTTTTCTGATATTACATTTTGAGATTTAAATAAAATTGTTAAAGTCATATTGTGTACATATACTGAATATACTGAAAATGCGATAAACGCTTGTAGTCAACGCTGATCAGCTAGACTACAAAACACAACTATTTGGGTGTGCAGCTGAAGGTAGGATAAAGAAGTACTCTTTTAGTCTACCCAAGCTTTCGCAAATCTTTATTTGCATCATCAGGGTGTTACAATAAAGAAAATTAGTACAAATTACAGAATAAAAATTATTTTGTATCTTACACTAATTGAGGTTAGTTGTCATGATGTTTATAAAATGAAATAAAACAACTCATCTGAGTCCTACAAATAATGGCGAAAACTAACCAAAAAATGTAAAAAAATTGCTTTTAAAAAAGCACTCTAATTGTGGAATCTTTGTACAAGTCATTGAAAGATAAAGTACAGGAAACTGTACTTAAGCATTTTGATGCATTCTGCTGACAATAAATGCATTGCTGATTACTTTAAATTTTAAAATTTCCGCCAATGATGCCATAAAATGTAAAGCTTTGCACGTGTAAAAAATTAAGTTTCCTTCGACTTCAACGCACTAATTAGCACACTCAAGTTTTTAGCTTTTCCTATTTTTTAGACATTTTATATTTACTTCCTGTCCAAAATCGTCCATTATTTTCAAGATAGTCAAATAACGCCAAAACAGTAAGACTTAGACCGAATGTATGCTTAACAAATTATCTCGAGAATTCAATGAGAAATATAAAAATGCAATGAAAATCAAATAACGAAGTTGGGACTACTTCCGATATAAACAAAAAATAGCACATGTTGACAAATATTTTTCATTTTAAAGTTCACTATCGAAATCCTATGTAACTAAATTTTTAGATCTCAAAACCATTTAGATTGGCAGATACGTCTAATAGGCCACACCGTGAGATATATTAATATCTCAGTTAAATTTTAAAAGCAACTTGCTTAAAATAATTTATTTCTGAATTTATTAAATTATCACATAAACGAGAAGTATAACAGGTAAGAGGCAATCTTTCGCTTTAGAAACCAGGCAAAAATCCCGGTGATGAGTTTACCTATCTGCGGTGATGAGTTTACCAATCTCCAAGGATGCCGGTGATCAGTTTACTATATCTCCGAGGGTCTAATAATTTTATGGGGGGCTATATAGTGATGAGTTCGTACACGTCCAAATCACCCCAATAAAACAATTTTAGTTTACAGGAATCTCGAGCGTGAGCAGTCGAAACATTCTTCTATTTTCTTGTTCTTCACACCTTACCTGTGGGGCGTAGGCACAGATTATGAAATTATTATTTTAAAAACAAAAACTCTTTATCACACGGCTATGAATTAACAACTTTTACTAACTATAATTATTATTTTTAGAAGACAAGATGTCCTTTGCTGATAAAATATTTGGAATGCTCGAGTGCAATTACAAGAGAAATCCTGACGTAAGTTTTCAATGCCATTTTTTAAAAATAAAGTAGTAACAAAAAAAAACAAGATTTCCAATTTTGTTCTTTAGGTTTATTCAGTAAAGAAAGAAATTAATATACAACATATTAAAACCCGATTTTGTCAAATGTATTATTTATAATGTTACTTATTCTTCTTCTTCTTCATATAATAGTGTATATATTTACATGTGCTGGATTTATCTATTACAGCTTTTAATCTACTTTTCCCATGCTTTACAGTTGAAAAGTATGAAAAATATTTTATTAAACTCTCTGTTTTTGTAACTTCTTAAATTATAAAGTAGTTACATAATGGCTAATTACAAACTACATTAAAAAATGTAATTTATAATTTTTTTAGCTCGTTTATATTTTTTTCCCTTCTACTACAAACTGTATTCTCACCAAGAAATGATCAATATCATTAAGTGATCCGTGCTATTCATGCTCGTGACGTTAATGATATGTTAATGTTTTTAGTAATGATACATCTTTTATTTGTACCTAGGATATACAGTGTGGCGCACCGAAAACGAAACAGAGGCATTTACCTGGCAGATGATTCCTTTTTTGAAAAAAACGCTCGGACCCGTCGATTTTGTTTTCGAGGGGGACACAAAATTGGCATAAAATCACTTTAACATTGCAGCCCCCTTAAGCGGGGGTGGCATCATCCCTAAAATCTTAAGTGAAAAGGGGGGTCGAATGATCATTATTTGAAAGGTCTTTCAACTCCCTTTATAATGATGTAAAATTCATGTATTCAATTCAGTAGTTTTGGAGATTTATTGATTTATAGTTTAAAGTAGACTTTTAATAGGTACATCAAATTAGTTTGTACTTCTTTTAGAAGAAATTTGAGTAAAATCATTTTCTTGATAAGTAAATGCTTTTATTTACTACGCCCATGGTTTATTAATAATAAAAAATAGCAATTGAAGTGTCCTTTGTGACAAAAAAAGTTGTTTCTTCTGAAGAAAGATAAGTAGAGAATGCCACGTACTTATTTTAAATAGGAAATAGTACATTAGTTTGCGATTGATTGACCAATCTTTGTTGTTAAAATATCATTTATTGCTTTATGCATAAATTAACCATGGTATATTCCACGGCAGAAAGGGTTGAAATTATTGAAATATTTTTCGGAAATAATCAGTGCGCTAATAAAACAGCACAAATTTTTAATGAGCGACATGAGAACAATAATGTGCACCGAAAATATGTTCTAGAACTTGTAGCTAAATTTCGGGAAACTGGATCAGTCGCCAATAAAAAACGTAATATTGAAAATCCTATAAGGAACGAAGCAACAGAAGTGGGGGTTTTAGAGCAAGTTATTGTGGATCCTACAGTAAGTACCCGCAAATTGCAAACTTCGTGTAGTGTTAGTCGACGTACTATCCAACGGATTCTAAAGGCCCATAATTTTCATCCGTATAAAATTCACCTTGTACAAGAACTTAATGAAGACGATTTTGATAAGCGATTAGAATTTTGTGAAGTTATGAGTGAACGAATTACAAACGATGAACAATTTTTATTTAACATTTGCTTTTCCGACGAATGTTCCTTTTTTTTAAATGGCGAAGTAAATCGTCATAATTGTCGATACTGGTCGGGACTCTAATCCCAGAATTTACCATGAGGTACACACACACAGCAGCCACAAAAATTAAATGTTTGGGCTGGCATTTTTGGCGATCATTTGGTTGGTCCTTTTTTCTTACCTGGAAATTTGACTGGTGAAATGTATTTGGAATTACTGCAAAATGCCATAGATCCTGCGCTAACAGATATAATTGAAAATCAGAATGATGGTCGATACGTTGAGAATATGTTGATGTTCCAACAGGATGGTGCCCCACCACATTACGCATTAAGAGTTCGGCATTATTTAGATCAGACCTTTCCAGGTCAATGGATTGGTAGAAGAGGTGCCGTTGAATGGCCCTCAAGATCGCCAGATTTATCACCTTTGGATTTCTTTTTGTGGGGTTACTTAAAAATCAAAATCTATGCTACTCAGCCAACATCCTTAGAAGATTTACGACAAAGAATTGTGAATGAGTGCCATCAAATTACTCCTCAAATATTGCAAAATGTCCGGCAACGTTTTCAGCAAAATCTTTATTATTGCATGGAAAGTAATGGTGGTCATTTTCAACATTTACTTCGGCTGACAGGTCAGTTCATTCTTTATTTTTTAACAACTTTGCTGCTATGTATTGATCTCCTCTTACGATGATGTATTTAAACTTTAAATCAATAAATCTCCAAAACTACTGAATTGAAGTACATGAATTTTACATCATTGTAAAGGGAGTTGAAAGACCATTTAAATGATGGATCATTCGACCCCCCCTTTCCATTTAAGATTTTAGGGATGGTGCACCCCCCGCTTAGGGGGCTGCAAATGTTAATGTGATTTTATGCCAATTTTGTTTCCCCCTCGATAACAAAATCGACGGGTCCAAGCGTTTTTTTTAAAAGGAATCATCCTGCCAGTAAATGCATCTGTTTCGTTTTCGGTGCGCCCACCCTGTATATTTTTTATTTCGTATAATAATAGTGTTTTTTTTTATTTCAGGACTTTATCTTCTTGTAAGACCACAAATAAGAAAAATATAACGTCGTGTGTTTCCAATCATTGAAAATCAAATAATATTTTTTAATTATACGTTAAAACATTTTTTCTTTTGTTTTATTTTTACCTTACATATTATATTATTATTTCTACCTACAAGAGACCCCCTACAAAAGTGGTCGAGAAGTAAAAATATTGCTGGTATATATATATATATATATATATATATATATATATATATATATATATATATATATATATATATATATATATATATATTGTCATACTTTTTCTTTTCCCAACCAAAGAAATATAAATAAAATATCCATCGGAATAAAATTTTAAGAAATCATTATAAACAAAAATGTATATATTAATTTAAGATAAGATTTAGTGTAGATAAGAATAGAACGACCTGTTTCCGTTGCAAACAAAATTATCAAAAAACCTTTGTTTAGAATTAGAAGACATTTTACCTGTAAGTTAATCTTTCATTGTTTGTATAGTCGAGTATTAAATGACCATATTTTAATCTTTTGAAATATGTATAAATGATGTATTGAAAAAAAAACCAATTTTAAAGTAAGCTATTTAGTTTTCTCTGAACCGAAATTAGGCTTTTCCAAAATCATGGTAAACACAATTTAAGCTTTTTGATTGGACGGTCGTTTTTAAAATGGGAATTTGGTGAGTCGATCATGAGAGAGGAGAAGTTAGTCATATTTTGGTCATCGAAAGGAAACAGTCGTGTGTCTCAAGATAGGGTGTAGTTCGTGAGTTTGGATAACCGGCGTAACGAAAAGAAGTGAATAGTTTGAAGAAGGAGATAATAAGTAGATTAAAAGAGGTCCTTGTATCTACGTGGGCATTTTATAAAGGATATGTGAAAGTATTCTTACGGCATCAAGTTGACAAAAGGAGGTCCTAGTGTCATAAATAAGTAGCGGAGTTTGGAGAAGTGAATCAGGTGTTTTTGTGTAGTCTGAAGGAGGTTTGCAGAGACGTAAAGAAGGAGCCGAGGTGACAAAGAGGGGAGACCACATCTTTGAGGAGACTGGACTTTTCTGGGTATGTTCCAACATACAACTCAAGAAGAAAATAAACTGTAAGTGTTTGTACAATTGAATTTTATATCTGTGAAGGATCGTTTCGACATCATGGTCATTAGCATTAAAATTTAAGAACTGAAGTTTTGTTAGGCTAATCAAAAGTTTAAAGTTTTGTGGTTTTCTTTTTTTCAAGTAAAGAAAATTTTAAGTAAAATTGGTTTTTTCGCGTAATATAAATGTATGTAGCTTTATAATCTTATTATCATAGTAATTTTGATTTATTTTCTTGTATGCTGATTGATAAGATAACGACAGAATTTAATAATTGTTTTTTTTTGTTCATATAAAATAAAGAAACGTAAATCTTTGTAATATAATATATTTGTATCATTGTCCTTTTTTCTATCTAGTTGTCTTTTCTATCCCGATAAAAGACAACTAGAAAATCTTTGAATCCATCGAACACAGGTAATATAAGAATTATTTTACTTTTGATAACAAATAAGTTATAATTCTTTTTTTTATTGGCTCAATAAACTAAGTTTGAACTCAAATAACAATCATAACAATATATATATATATATATATATATATATATATATATATATATATATATATATATATATATATATATAGGAATTATCAGGTAGTGGTCTCTAATAATAACCTTTGCGTTTTCTAAAATTCAACATTTTGCTATTTAATTAATATCTTCCTCAGGAGTACACTGTAAAACAATTATAACATTACAAAAAAATGACGTACCAATAGATCTAAAAACACAATAAAAACTGACATTAAAGTACGTAAAATATTGCATGTTTAAGATTAAACTATTAAAGCACGTTCGTACAATAAGAAGATAAAACAAGAAAAATTACTTCAAATGTAAAAAACAACAATAAAATAAACGTTAGAAGAATAAAATTTCTTTGATCAATTGTTATTAAGGTGATGATTAAAATGGTATAAAAACCAATGACAATATTTTAACATTGGATTGGTACCAAGCACCGACAGCATCAGGCAGGTATATAAATTACTATTCAAATCATACCACACGTCAAAAATATAATATCGTATTGGGTATGGAAAACAGGATAATGTCCATTGTTGATGACAACCTTTTACAAAAAAAATCTGGGCATATTATACAAAATTTTTCGTAACAACGTCTACTCGTATCCTAAACAAATAAAAAAAAAACTGATTTACAGCAGTAATTTCTATGATGGGCGCCGTCCATGATTCTAACAACAAATTAATTAAATATAAAAAAACTCCTCTTGATTAATGGTCTTACTCATTCTGTCATATCCATGTTCAAAGATGTTCCTAATATTAATAGGATAGGGAATTGGGTATATAGAAGTAATGTTATTTATAAAATACCGTGTCTAGGATGTCAAAAAAGCTACATTGGCCAAACATCTCAGTGACTAAAACAACGCATCAAACAACATAAAAGTGATTGCTGCTTTGGAAAAAATTCTTGTGCGGTAGTTGAGCACTATGAAAACACCGGTCATTTGCTAGACTACAAGGCGCGTATTTTGGCACAGACTGATCTACAAAAGTAGATTATTTCTGGAGATGTATCACATTGACAAAAATAAAAACACTTTAAATTATAAAAGGGATACTTGACAGTTAAGTAACATATTTTATATTGTAATATATTAAACCAAATTTATAAATATTCAGAATAGCCGACACTCATCTCTTTCTTTTATTCGAATTTTTTACATTTAGAGTAATTTTACTTGTTTTATCTTATTACTGTAACGAAGGTGCTTAAGACAATTTAATCTTAACATGCAATATTTTACATACTTTTATGTCAGTTTTTATTTGTAAAATCTTTTCATTTTTGTGTTTTTAAGTGTGTTTTTTTTTGTGTGTCAAGTATTTTTAAATATATCTGTACGTCATTTATAATAATTATAATATTGTTTTACAGTGTAATTCTGAGGAATATAGTAAATAATGTATATATATATATATATATATATATATATATATATATAAATATATATAAATATATAACTGTTTTGGATGGGTTGGAGTCAATAAAAGGGGCTATTTTAGTCCACTCCTTCAGAATTCTGACTGTAGATTGCCCATAATCGTTCGGATGTCATCGAAAAAAACCCATATTTTTCTACAAAGAATAAGAAAAAAGAAGTACTTGTGACTCGTTTGGAACAAATATATAATTGTTTTGGATGGATCGGAGTCAATAAAAGCCCTTTTATTGACTCCAACCCATCCAAAACAGTTATATATTTGTTCCCAACGAGTCACAAGTACTTCTTTTTTCTTATTCTTGTAGAAATATATATATATATATATATATATATATATATATATATATATATATATATATATATATATATATATATATATATATCGAGAAAAGGAGTACGACCGTCAATCCAATATAAACTAAGGTACACTCGAAGAGTGGTGGGTTTATCGGTCAAAGTGGAGAAATAAAAGACAAAGACGATGGCTACTTCATCTATTTATTGAAGACGTTTCGCTTTCTGCTCAGAAAGCATCATCAGTTCATCTAAAAAGAACAATATGAAACCAAACATCCATAGAGAAGTTATAACCAATGTGTGTTACCTTACAAAGACATGTAGCAGTCAGTGATGTAAAAAAATATGAAAAAAGCTTACAAAGCTGGACATTCAGAGTTAACGTTGTATATAACAATTAATTGAAACTAGGTAAAGTTTGCAATTTGACAAAATTAGCACAGCAAAAGAACATGTGATAAAAATACTGTATATATAAAAAAATTTTATAAAAACTTAGTAAAAAACATTAAGGTTTATTTTAAAGTGTAAAGAACTAGAAAGATCATTAGATTGCACTTCCAACAAATTTATTTAAAATTATATTTTAATTTTAACTTTAGGTAACATTATAAGTTATTAAAGATTAATAGTAATAAAGAAAAAAAAAAATGAAGTTACCAGTCTTTAGCTTTACTGAGGCTCGTTGGTAAATGAATTTAAAAGTTTTGACACCCACGCACAACAACGTGAGTAGAAGTGGCCTTGAAGTCACAATGACATAAAAAGCAAGGCAAGCTACCAACCTCTATGTATAAGGCGGTATATTCAAAGAGTGTGATAAATTTGGTTGACAACTTGTCGTTAAAAAACCAAAGCAGTGAAAGGAAAAGGTGGTTAAGATCACCATTTAACCCTACAGTGATTGATCTGTCAACAAAGAACAAAGCAAGAGAAGTCAATCCAATATATCATATATTGTAATATTATGACGTCACTAGTTAGCCAGCTAACAGGTGAAGATTAATAAAAATTTCCACAGTCCAAAGGTTCAAATATTAAGGACCATAATGAAAAGGATTCTATGAATCAGATTCAATTTAAAGTTTTATCAAACAAGTTCATCAAAAAGAACAATTACTTCATTATGTAAAAGTGTTATTGACAAATAGTAATAAAAAATGAGTTGATAAATCTTAATTAAAGAAGGAATAATTTATTTATATTTATTTTTATTTTTATTTAAATTTATTATAAGAAAATGTGATAAAGAAAACCCCAAAATGGGACAAAATTTAAGTAAACAACATATCAAAGCCTAATTCTGTAAAATTAATGCATGATAAATTTGGCTCAAATTACTAATGTCCGTTCTCTTATTAAGAGTATTAGGATGTTTTAATATTGCACACATTTCTAAAAAACTGTCTTTTAACGAGATTGCGTTCAGTGCCAAGAATTTTAACTTCATTAAAGTTTACTTCATGCTTAGTGTTAATGGCATGTTGGGCAAGAGCACAAGTATGCTTAGATAAATTGATATCACTGCGGTGTGTCGTAAGACGCCCTCTCAGTGATCTCCCAGTCTGACCGATGTAACATGAGTCACACTCAGCACAAGGTATATGATATATTACATTCACTTGTTCCAGAAGGGACAGAGGTGTTTTAGTTTTAGAGAACAAATTCCTGACAGTCTTAGCATTCTTAATAGCAATTTTAACAGGTACGTTATTATGTTTGTACAGTTATAACGAGTTTCTTCTCAGTAACTTGAGGAAAAATAAGGTAAAGAGGAGTAATGGGTAGTTGGATTCCCAAGTACAGTATTAGGCAGAACAGTGTTATTAATTGAATTATTTGATATCATTCTAAGTTGGTCACCATTGGGTATATCATTTAAAGAAGAACCATAGCTTTGAGCGAAAAGGTATTTATTAATAAGGGAGGATGGATAGGAATTCTCAACCAGAATATTTTTAAGTAATTGAAAGGATTCCCTTCGATTAATCGGATGTATCAGTCTATTTAGCCTGCAGCTTAAAGCTTTAATAAGGTTTAATTTGTATTTTAAAGGGATAAAAAGAATGGTAGTTGAGAAACCTATTAGAGGCCATTGGTTTCCTGTACCAACTTGTAGTAAGGGTGTTATCTCCCATTCTAATGACACGCATGTCTAAGAAGGGAATACTATTTGTGTTGGAGTCCTCAAGTTCAACAGTGAACTGTAAATGAGGATCAAACTCATTGAATAAAGACAAGGTGGCCTGAATCTTGTCTGGAGGTAAGGCTAGTAATAAGTCAATCAACATACCGTTTAATAAAAGGGATTTCGAAATCTAAAAGACCCAGACGGTCAGATACTAAATCATCCAGTACATAATTAACTAGGATGGGAGAGATTGAGGAACCCATAGGTGTCCCAAAAATTTGAAGGTAATATTTGTCGTTGAAGACCAAAAAATTAGTGTCAAATGTTAATTGTAAAAGTTCTGCAAAAACATCCCAGGATACAGGACAGTTTGGTTGGATGGAGTTCCAGTGATTTCTTAGGGAGGTAATAACGCTCGAAAGAGGTAAATTAGTGAAAAGAGATACCACATCAAAACTCACTAAAATGTAGCCTTGTGGAAGTTCAAAATTATTAATAAATTCACTAAAGTGAAAAGAATCAACAATATTAAAGTTGTTATTATAATTATAAGATTTAGATAAGATGTCAGTTAAAAATTTTGCAATATTAGTATTTGGTGAATTAATGGAGGAAACAATTGGCCTCATGCTCAATGTGGGCTTATGTATTTTAGGTAGACAATAAAATCTGGGAGCATATCCATCATAATTATGTAAAAATTTTGCAAGTGGTTGATCTATGATCTTAATATTTTTTAAGTGTGTAATGAATTTATTTATTTTATTTGTAAATTTAGAGCAAGGGTTGGTAGAGAGAGGTTGATAGTATCTATCATCATCTAACAACGATTGGCTGAGATTAAGATATTGATCTCTATCCATGAGGACAGTAGCATTCCCTTTATCACTAGTAAGGACGAGAAGATTAGGGTGAGTTTTTAAAAACGATACCGTCTCCCTGTAAATCTTATCTAACTCCGATATGGGTTGTCTAGGGCGATTAGAAAAGTTCAACAGAATATTATTGGAAGAAGACCTAAGAGATAAAAGGTCAGAATTGTCAGCATGTGACAAAATATTTTCCACATCTGCTAAAATTCTACTAACAGAATAATCTCTGAAAGTTGGCTGTAAGCCAAATTTGGGGCCCCATTTACAGTTCACTGTTGAACTTGAGGACTCCAACACAAATAGTATTCCCTTCTTAGACATGCGTGTCATTAGAATGGGAGATAACACCCTTACTACAAGTTGGTACAGGAAACCAATGGCCTCTAATAGGTTTCTCAACTACCATTCTTGTCATCCCTTTAAATACAAATTAAACCTTATTAAAGCTTTAAGCTGCAGGCTAAATAGACTGATACATCCGATTAATCGAAGGGAATCCTTTCAATTACTTAAAAATATTCTGGTTGAGAATTCCTATCCATCCTCCCTTATTAATAAATACCTTTTCGCTCAAAGCTATGGTTCTTCTTTAAATGATATACCCAATGGTGACCAACTTAGAATGATATCAAATAATTCAATTAATACACTGTTCTGCCTAATACTGTACTTGGGAATCCAACTACCCATTACTCCTCTTTACCTTATTTTCCTCAAGTTACTGAGAAACTCGTTAAACTGTACAAACATAATAACGTACCTGTTAAAATTGCTATTAAGAATGCTAAGACTGTCAGGAATTTGTTCTCTAAAACTAAAACACCTCTGTCCCTTCTGGAACAAGTGAATGTAATATATCATATACCTTGTGCTGAGTGTGACTCATGTTACATCGGTCAGACTGGGAGATCACTGAGAGGGCGTCTTACGACACACCGCAGTGATATCAATTTATCTAAGCATACTTGTGCTCTTGCCCAACATGCCATTAACACTAAGCATGAAGTAAACTTTAATGAAGTTAAAATTCTTGGCACTGAACGCAATCTCGTTAAAAGACAGTTTTTAGAAATGTGTGCAATATTAAAACATCCTAATACTCTTAATAAGAGAACGGACATTAGTAATTTGAGCCAAATTTATCATGCATTAATTTTACAGAATTAGGCTTGATATGTTGTTTACTTAAATTTTGTCCCATTTTGGGGTTTTCTTTATCACATTTTCTTATAATAAATTTAAATAAAAATAAAAATAAATATAAATAAATTATTCCTTCTTTAATTAAGATTTATCAACTCATTTTTTATTACTATTTGTCAATAACACTTTTACATAATGAAGTAATTGTTCTTTTTGATGAACTTGTTTGATAAAACTTTAAATTGAATCTGATTCATAGAATCCTTTTCATTATGGTCCTTAATATTTGAACCTTTGGACTGTGGAAATTTTTATTAATCTTCACCTGTTAGCTGGCTAACTAGTGACGTCATAATATTACAATATATGATATATTGGATTGACTTCTCTTGCTTTGTTCTTTGTTGACAGATCAATCACTGTAGGGTTAAATGGTGATCTTAACCACCTTTTCCTTTCACTGCTTGGTTTTTTAACGACAAGTTGTCAACCAAATTTATCACACTCTTTGAATATACCGCCTTATACATAGAGGTTGGTAGCTTGCCTTGCTTTTTATGTCATTGTGACTTCAAGGCCACTTCTACTCACGTTGTTGTGCGTGGGTGTCAAAACTTTTAAATTCATTTACCAACGAGCCTCAGTAAGCTAAAGACTGGTAACTTCATTTTTTTTTTCTTTATTACTATTAATCTTTAATAACTTATAATGTTACCTAAAGTTAAAATTAAAATATAATTTTAAATAAATTTGTTGGAAGTGCAATCTAATGATCTTTCTAGTTCTTTACACTTTAAAATAAACCTTAATGTTTTTTACTAAGTTTTTATAAAATTTTTTTTATATATACATGTATTTTTATCACATGTTCTTTTGCTGTGCTAATTTTGTCAAATTGCAAACTTTACCTAGTTTCAATTAATTGTTATATACAACGTTAACTCTGAATGTCCAGCTTTGTAAGCTTTTTCATATTTTTTACATCACTGACTGCTACATGTCTTTGTAAGGTAACACACTTTGGTTATAACTTCTCTATGGATGTTTGGTTTCATATTGTTCTTTTTAGATGAACTGATGATGCTTTCTGAGCAGAAAGCGAAACGTCTTCAATAAATAGATGAAGTAGCCATCGTCTTTGTCTTTTATTTCTCCACTTTGACCGATAAACCCACCACTCTTCGAGTGTACCTTAGTTTATATATATATATATATATATATATATATATATATATATATATATATAAATGTATATATAAATATATATAAATATATATATATATATATATATATATATATATATATATATATATATATATATACGAGCATATATAAATGTATATATGAGCAATATTTTTACTTTTCGACCACTTTTGTAAGAGGAGGCTCCGCGGTTTTTTACGAAATTTTAGTATATTATTGTATATTCTATATCCTAATCTATATCCATATTACATCCATATTACCCTATATTTAAAGAGCCATATCTCTGAGCTCAGTAGACCGATTTAAACTCACAAGTTCTCATTTCTTTTGTTATATCAACTGTTGATGAAATAATTTAAAAAATAGCAAAAGATTTATTCTATGGACCAAGAAGAACGAAAAAAAAAGCTTACAACATTTTAGGAGTTTTAATTAATTGTCAAAATTTAACTAAACAAGGCAAACAATTGTAGAAACCAATTAATTAAATTATTTTTAAATAATTTTCAAACGAGCATTGGCAAATTAAAATCCACCTAGATGATTCAAAGATAGCAGCTTTTAAAAAATGGCCAGTTTCTAAAAAACCGTTTTTTTTGTCATTTTTAAACTGATAGTATTTTTGTCACAATGTGAAGACAACTGACATGAACAAACTTATGTGACAGATAAAATGTAGAATATTTATTTGTTTGCCAACAAAATATGTATGAATAAAAAAAACCTATATATATATATATATATATATATATATATATATATATATATATATATATATATATATATATATATATATATTCAACCGTTTCCATCTCTCTCTGTTGTCCCATTATCCATCGTTTAGGCGTCTCTTACTAATGACGTCGTCTACTTCGTTCCTCCAGGATTTTGGGGGTCGTCCTCTTTTCTTCCTTACGTTCCGTACCGGTACTCCCATGCATTCGTATTTTCTTTTCTATGTAGTCAAGGCTTTCTCTAAGTATATTTTGAATAGGGTTGGAGATGTGAAACAACCCTGCAGGAGCCCTTTTGTTGTGGTAAAGTCTCCTATGATTCTTGTTCCCATTTTAATGGACACTTTATTTTCTTTATACAGAGCTTTTGTAGCTTCTATGAGTCCCGTCTGTATTTTTAATTTGTACATTGCCTCCCACAGTTCTGACCTTGGTACAGAGTCATACGCCTTTCTCAGGTCCACAAATACCAAATGTATATCTTTATTTTTTGCTTTTTTCTTATAACTGTAATTGGTTACATTGCTCCTGTAGTGATCCTTTCCCAAGTTAATATGCTCCTTTTCTTGACTGCACCATACTGGAGACGACCAATTATACTATATTATACTATTATTATACTATTTAAATATATATATATATTTAGATATATATATATATATATATATATATATATATTAAATATATATATATATATATATATATATATATATATATATATATATATATATATATATATATATATATATATATATAATGGTAGACGTTTCCTATGCAATTCAGCAGTATAATATTCATATGGGAGGTCCTGATTTAATGGATAGAAATATCGCTAACTATAGGCCAAAACTGCGTAACACTAAATGGTGGTGGCAAATTTTTGTTTACCCTTTGTCTGCTTCAATCTCTAACGCATGGATTTTGTATAGAATTCAATACCACAGTAAACTTCAATCTAATGTTGATGAGTTTGTTGAAAGTATGCGTCCATTGAATTAATTAGAGTTTACAAGAAACATTCTGACAACATATCTACTACTCATCCCTCGACAACCAAAACCTGATAAGACAAAGGAACATTATTATGTCGGTTCTGCATTACCCAATTTCCTTAAAATAAAACAGATGCATAATTTTTAAAACAAATCTTTTCATGGAAGAATATATCTTCTTCTTCAAGTGCTGTCTCCCGATCGGAGGTTGGAGATCATCATCACTATCTTTACTCTATCTACTGCTGCTCTGAAGAGTTCTATAGAACTGCATTTAAACCAGTCCCTTAAATTTTTTAACCATGACACTCTCCTTCTTCCTATACTCCTTCCTCCTCTTATCTTTCCCTGTATTATCAGCCTTAGCAGTTCATATCGCTGTCCTCTCATTACGTGTCCCAGATATTGTAACTTTCTTAATTTGATTGTGTTTTCGTATTCTTTGCCCATTTCTCGCAATACTTCCGCGTTAGTTTTCTTCTGGGTCCATGCTATTCTAAGCATCCTCCTGTAACACCACATTTCAAAGGACTTTACCTTATTTATGTGTTCTTGCTTTAATGTCCAGATTTCAAGTCCATATTGCAGTATCGAAAACACGTAGCATTTCAGTGGCCTTACTCTCAGTTGTAATCTAAGGTCTTTATTGCAGATAATTGTTTTCATTTTTACAAACGCATTTCTTGCTATTTCTATCCTGGCTCTTATTTCGGTTGTTTGATCATTATTGTCTAAAATCCAGGTTCCTAGGTCTTTGTATTTTTCTATCGGTACATTTCCCAAATGTATGTTTGTTGGTATATTTGTTTTCTTTGTTATTATCATGTATTTGGTCTTTTTTGGTCTTCATTTCTAGTCCATATTTTTCACAGAAACTGTTTGTTTTATTTAGCAGTAATTGGAGTTGTTCAGCAGAGCTTGCCATAATCATGGTGTCATCTGCATATCTTATACATAATACATCCCTGCCTAACTCCTCTCTTGATTTCAATTTCTGGACTGGTTTCGTTATCTATTACGATTTGTGCTCTTTGATTCTAGTAGAGGTTTGTTATTATTCGTAAGTCCCTATGGTCTATGTTTTTTGTCTTTAGAATTTGGACTAATTTTTTATTTCTTACTATGTCAAATGCTTTTTCAGAATCAACGTAACAAACATGCACATCAACATTCATAACCATGCATCTTTGAGCTAACACAGTCAAAGCAAATAACGCTTCTCTGGTTCCTAGTTCGTTTCTGAACCCAAACTGACTATCATCTATTTCTTCTTCCAGTTTTTTATTTATACAACCATGTATTATTTTCAGGAATAATTTGAGAATGTGACTTATAAGTTATATTCATCTGCATTCACTGCAATATTTAGCGTTTGTATTGTTAGGGATAGCACAAAAGGTGGAGAGTAATCATTGTTTTGGTACGTGTCCTGTTTACTGAGTTAAATAAGTCTACTGCAATGTCTAAGGTTTCATCATTTATGCATTTTAAGGTTTCAATAGGGATTTGGTCTGGACCAACTGCTTTACCATTTTTAATGTTTTTTAATGCCATTTTAATTTCCTCTTTTAATATTGTTAAAACCATATCTTCTTCTACTTCTATCTCCATCTGTTCTGTTCTATTGTCTTTGAACAGTTCGACGGTGTCACGACAGAAAGGCATAAGCGCCATTAACAGTTTTTTTCAGGAGACACAAAAAACGTTTAACATTGCTTAATATTTCTTTTTTTACATTTTTTTGGCATTTTATTATTATCGAACTGAGGTATTCTGACTTACCATATGTTATTTATAAAACAATGATTATAAACATGAGATATTTAATATTTTGGTGCTTACGCCTTTAATGTTAGATTCTGTGGTGTTTAAGCCTTTTTGAAAGGCGGTTACCATATTTCGAAAAAAGTATTTTGATCCAAAATTGTCGCTTAGGAACTTGTACGCCTTTTAATTTTACGGAATTATAACAAAAATGGAGAATAAATCTTTTCATTTTAAAGCATAACAATTAAGTAAATATAATACAAATTAAACAATATAAAATAATATATTTATGAGTTTATTAGAGTTATATTGGTGTAAAAAAATACAAAAATAAAAGTTAATATAATTATCACGTTATATTAAGTAAAAAACAACAAAAACTATTAAAACGTACCATTTTTTCTACATTGATAACTAAGTAAGTTGTATTATAAAACTAATAGAAATAAAATGCAAATCAAAATTTGATAACAGAAAATAACATTTATCAATAACAAAACAAACTAATAGAAACGAAGAACCGATATAACCGAAAATTGAACCAGTTGATGAGCTAGAACGTAGTGAGCTAGAACTAATGCTGTCAATTTCAGTCTAATTTTTAAAAAATACTGTCAAGGATGATGATTCTGATTCGGAGTTTAAATAATCATTTTGTTGTATAAAATCATTACAACCTATCTTATCATCAACTAATGAACTAAATACTATTGCGGCATTATTACTACTATCATCAGTATTATCACTATCTGAGTAAGGTACAAGCTTTTTATCACAGGTTAATAAATCAGTCTCTTCGGCAGTTTCATCAATATTCGAAAATAAACGGCTGTCAATATTCAAATTTAGACTTGAGAAAAACTGAAATCCGCAATGGCATCATCATCTAGAACAGAACTAGGCATTTGGAGTTCTTTTTCATGGTCTTTTAGTACAGGCTCTAAAAGAATATCATGCTTTAGCGCTTCATTGAGGACCTCATTTTCAGTGGAAAATGAACCATGGTTTTTATTATTTCCGCTGGATTCCTGCACATTGCTTTTCTGATCTTCCCAAATGGATTGCAATGCAAGATTCATTATTTTATGCCCCCGAGAAACCATTCTAAAAACCATTAAAAAAAAGAAGTAAGCGCCATTCAAATGTTAGTTTTTTAAAATAATATTACTACCAAAATATAACTTTAAAATTAAAAAAAAAGAAAACTATACAACAAAGTCAATATATATTTTATTTAGGTTCAAACCTTATTTAAGTTGGTTAAGTAGTAACTTTTTCATGGCAAATCTAAGTTATAGTGTATTTTAAATAGCCAAATGGCGGGGGGTTAGATAAACGAAAAAATTTTTTCTGAAAAGGCCTAACCGACAGTCGGTAAAATTGTACATTCTTATGGTATATTATGATTTCTCAAGATAAATAATCTAACTAAACGCTTAACAAAACATTAAATATTAATAATATTTCAAATTATTGTTTACCTTATTGATATAACCACGTTTTCAGACCCAAGACGTAAGCACCACCTTCCACTATGGATCTTGTCGCTTACTGATTTCGGTGTCTCATCTTTTAAGAAACTCGTTTGGCGGTTAGAAAATTCAAAGCTTGTTTTAGTCGAGTTGGAATTTTTTACAGCTGCGTCATTTTAATAGTCGATAGGACGTAAAATGTATTTTATTTTGATACCAAAACATAAATTTATAAATTTTGGCGCTTATGCCTTTTTGTCGTGACGCCATCGAGTTCATTGATGTATTCTGCCCATCTCTTTAATTTGTCGTTAGTATTCAACACAAGATTCCCACTTGCATCTTTTAGTATTCCCGGTTTTCTTGTTTTATTGTTGTGAGTTAATTCTTTAATTTTTGTGTGTGTGTTAAAACTACCATGTCTTTTCTGGTATTTTCCTATTTCTGCGCATTGTTCTTTTGCTTTCTTAATTGTGTATTTTATTTGTTTGTCCACTTTTTTGTACATCTGATTATCTTTGTTTTTATATTGTCGTCTTTCTTCCATTAAATCTAAAATTTCTTCCGTCATCCATTGCTTCTTTTTATATCTGGTTGGTATTAAAATTTCTTTTTGACTTTTATCTATTTCTGTCTTTATTAATAACCATTTTTTATCCGTCTTAGTATTTTGTATAATTTGTTCTTTGAACTTACTTTAAACTTTCATTTAACATTCATTAATCCGTTGTTGATTTCAGCTGGCAGGCGTTGCCTTATGTGTGGGTTCCTTAATTTACTTGTATCGATTTTTGCATTTGTTGTTCTTCGTTTTATTATTTTCATTTTGAGCCTAATTTTGGTCACTACTGGGTTGTGATCTGATCCTATGTCGGCACTTGGATAGGTTTATATATAGATATAGAATACATAGTCTATTTGGTTTCTTACAATTCTCTCTTTTTGATCTGCTAGTGACCAGGTACATAGTCTTCTCTTTGGAATTTTGAATAATGTATTAGCTATAAAAAAATTATTGTTTTGGCAAAATTCTATAGATTCGGCAAAAGAATATATAGATCCTCTCAAAATGTCATCAATAAAGTTTAAGTTTAAAATGACGTTGTTGATTATTTATTACATATTTAGGCCATTTTTCAAAAATTGGAACACAACAAATTTTAGACGCAGGGCTATTATGAAAAGTTTTAGAATTTTTTGAATATTTATTTATAAGTTCAGAACATAAAATTGATCTGTAGACGCAATAAAATTTAAAAAATGAAGTTTGGCAGCGAATGGGTTATCTTAGAAATTTGCTTAGTTTTGCAATAAAGTTATTATCTGTTAACAGTAATTTGTCGTTCTAATTACTCATGTTTTCTTATCTTAATTATTATTTAATTTAATGAAATCTATTTGGCATTGCTATTTTCTTTTTATAACTTTTTAAAGAAATAGGAAATGCCTTCAATGTTTATGATAAGATAATAATCTCGATTAAAAGGCAAATATATTAATCAAAAGAATTCTGCGACTCAGTTTAACAATAATCAATTCTCAGCACGGTCATTTTTCAAAGTATTGAATTATTACTATGCAGAAGACGCTATTTGCTTTCTCTGTACTGTGTTTGGCACAATTATCTTATGCCGTATTACCATATAAAGTAAGTAGCGTATCTTTTTATTAACTAATGGATTCGACTGTTACTTGATGAAAATTTATTCTATCTATCAATAAAACAATGAAAACTTTTCAAAACTTCCACAAATTTTATTATATGTACTTTATTATCACACCAGCTGTTTCGACAGAGTGTCGTTCTCAAGTGATTTATTTTTGGTATAGTTTACACTTCACAGTCTTTAACTGAATAAGTTAAGGAAGGAGAAACTGTTTGTTTCAAGTTGATCATTCAGAATTAATTTGTTAATTTCCATAGATTCTAATAAAAATAGCTTAAGGACTTTATTTTGGATGTGAAGAAATTGAAATTCGTCATTAAAATAATGATTATGGTCTAGAATCTAGAAGGTGAAGTGCGTACGTAGAATCTGTTTTCCTATTATTGAAAACCGTTTTATGCTCTGCTATACGTTTGATAAAAAATCTACCAGTTTGACTGATATAAGTTTTTGAGCAGTTACCACTGTGTAAGTGCTTCTTCTTTTGGCTCTTGTTGTTCATAATATATTTGCCTAAGTTGTTGTTTGTTCTGAAAGCTGGTGTTATTCCTTTTTTTTTATGTTTTTGACTATTTGTGTTAATATCTTGCCTGTATATGTAATCGAGCAGAAGGTACTGGGTCTTTTCTCTCTAGTGGTCTTTAGGGTGGGATGATAAATTGTGTATAGTCGTATGAGTATGGGTAGGTTTATGAAATACGGAGAACTCATGTTTGTTTTTTAAGTCTGATAATTTTTAAATCTAGAAAATCTATGGATTGATTTTGTTCTGTTTCTATTGTAAATTCAATATGACTATGGAGTGAATTAATATACGATAAGAATTGGTCAAGTTGCCTGTTAATTCCTGTAAACAATACCAGTACATCGTCTACGTATTTCGACCAATGTAAAAACTGTTTGAATACATGATGTCTTGAAATCTTTGTTTCCAAATGATCTATAAAAATATCTGCTATAGAGCGTTTCACGTTAAGAAAATAACATTAGGCTTATGGAGATCAGTGTTGCCAAAACTCTCAGGAATGCGGTTTACTAGATTGTCGATATATTTTTCGAATTTCCATTTTCAATTAACATTTAACTGTAAAGTCAGAATAACAACTGAAGAACCACAAAGCCTTATTATCATTATGTAGTCTCAGAGAACGACATAAAATCGCTGACATACGACTCTGAGATAGCGCGT
>NW_027312865.1:0-25314 GCF_040954645.1 Diabrotica undecimpunctata
CGCGCTATCTCAGAGTTATCTTTTAACATCTTCTTCTTCTTCTTCTTCTTCTTCTTCTTCGTGCGACTAGATTACTCCTGTTTGTCTGCCTCTTATTCTGTTTCAGTCGTTGTTGACTGTACATTATCTTTCCACCTTTTTTGCGGCCTTCCAACAGGTCTTCTGCTATACGGCTTGTTGTTTTTACAGATGTTCGCTAATCTATTTGGTCCCATTCGGTTTACATGTTCGTTCCAGTTTTTTTTCTTGTTTTTATCCGCCTGTTAATATTTTGAATTTTGCATTGTTCGCGTATACTTCTGTTGATTTGTCTGTCTCTTAATCATATGCCCGCTATTGATTTTAATACTTTCATTTCGATATTGTTGATTTGTTGTTTCGTCTTTCTTGTATCGGTCCTTGTCTCCGCTGCATATGCTAGCATTGGTCTTACGGTTGTCTTGTATACTTTCATTTTGCTTTCCGTGGTCAGATATTTGTTTCTCCATATGGTTTCTTGGAGGCAACCACTTACTCTTGCCGCTTTTGATGCTTGCCTTGTGGTATATGTTCTTATATCCCTGTCGCTAGTGATCTCTACTCCTAGGTAATTGAATTTCATTTCTTTTCTACAATTTTGCCGTCTCTTTCTAGTTTGCATCTACGCGGCTCTTTACTGATCACTATACATTTAGTTTTTTCTACTGATATTCTCATATTAAGTTTGTTTGCTGTGATATTGAAGGTGTGGAGCTGCCTTTGTAGGTCATCTTCGTTATCAGCAATTAGTACTGCATCATCGGCATAGCATAGTATCGTGATTTTATTGCGCTCCCATGTGGTATCCGTGTCGTTTTCTTACTTTGTGAATTATTTGATTCATCACCATATTGAATAACAATGGACTGAGCGAGTCTCCTTGGCGGATTCCTCCTTTTTTAACATCCACCACTTGACTTTTCAACTCCACAATCTTACCTATTAGACGTCCAAGATTCCTATCCTGAGTTTTCTAACTTCCCCTAAAATTCATCACTCTGAAATCCGAACAGAGGATCCGTTTGCTTCCAGAACATTTTACTTTAAGAGATGCCACCATTTCAGGATAATTTTTTTGTTACATTGGAGAAGGTCTTATCACTATTGTGGTCTGAAAATATTTTCGGACATTTGATATTTGAATGCCTTCTCTATGGCATCATGTCCTGAGAGATTTAGCCAACGGGAACGTCTTTCGTGTCACCTCTTGCATACTAACGCAGCAGCGGGACCCAGGTACATCTCGCCTCTCAAAATATGATTTTAAGCTAATCCATGGCCCATACGAGTCCGACACAATTTAAGGGTGGCACGTTGCTGACGCATCGTGGAGGTCCACTTTCTTCGTAGTCCCCACGTAACCCTGATGCTACACGAACACCCGTCCATTATCCCAACAACGGGCAGAAAGGTGAACGCAGGTAGAAATAAGGTCCCAGCCTAGAACGTTAACAAGTAGCCGCCAAGAAGCCTACTTATCTACCACTCTTCTCCAATTAATGGATACGTACCGCAAACTTACGTCCTTAACGATTGAAAGGACGTATAAAGTTTGCATTTCGTTCAACCTCACTTTGGTTATGTGGAATGAGAGTATAGTGATCGCACGGAGGCTCGTCTTGGATACTAGGAGTGCAGACCGACAAATGTTACGCCGAAGCACCCTGAACCTCAAACGATGGCTCTCCACCTCTCATTCCTTTCCAATGGTGGCCTTTTACGGCGAACAGAGAAAAGGGGCCCGGAAGTATTCTATCACCGTTACCGGACAGTGCTAGATTGAGCAAATGCTCGACCAACGCAATCAAAGTGCAGAATTATACCACACCTGCTTACATTGTTTTGTACAGGCTAGGGTCCCTACTGTAAGGACTGCCGAATAAGCCAATGTATTGTTGTCCTTATCCCGCCACTAGGAGGCACGTACTTTATGTATAATACCTATATAATATAGGGTACAAATAGAATCGCAAATACAACGATGTATAAAAGAACAATTGATCACTATTGGTGAAATACATTACAAATGACTCAAATCAACAAACACATCATAAACTTAACTAACAGTAAAATATTTAGTGGATATGAAAACCAGACAAAATAGTATATGTGAAATATGGATAAGCGGATAACTATGATGATGATGGAGATGATGAGTGGAATGACGAAGGAGCTGCCTGATTGGGTTAACCATGTCAGAAAATGGACTGAAAAGAAAAAGAAAATTAATCGAGAAATAGACATTAGGGGCTGATATAAAAAAAATGGGTATTCCGACAGTATGCGACGCCTTATGCTAGCGATTATGAGAAGTTCTTTTAGTAAAAAACTCCCGTGCTCAGCAAGATTCAACCCTGCGCCCATTCATACTTTAATTTTTTCAGGTATATAAACGGATTCACAGGCAGTAAATCTAGAAGTACTTTGGTATGACAATGTGGCAAAGAAAAGTACCAGGCTCCGACATTTGGTTTTTGTAAACTGACCAATTAAGTATTTGATATACACACTTACCAACCACTGTAGTAGTTTTATTGATATTAATTTTTTATTATTCTTCTTTTTTACCACCGTAAATACATAACTCGTTAATGTACGTTTTTATCTAATGCTACCGTTATATTCTGAATTAATGTAGTTGGCATGTATAAGTACATACTATACACATACATGGTCAGCTATTCCCACTAATCGAAAATTCTTCAAAAGTGCCGACGGTTTACTCTCAATAATAATAAAATCAACTTTCTATACTCCAAGT
The DNA here is from genome assembly GCF_040954645.1 of Diabrotica undecimpunctata. NCBI lineage: Eukaryota > Metazoa > Arthropoda > Insecta > Coleoptera > Chrysomelidae > Diabrotica > Diabrotica undecimpunctata. The sequence goes on from NW_027312865.1 coordinate 2,780, forward strand.
ATATTCATAAAGAGTCTAAAACGAATTGAACCCATCTGTGTCGACCATCAAAAAGTGAATTTATTGTCATTCTACCGTCAATCGACCAAAATACCAGGAGCGTACTCGGGTTAATTTTCATCGCAATCTGTAGCTTTATTGAATCAAACTAAACCTGTATATTATAAACGCATTCCTTCATTGAAGTAGTCTTAGTTATATTATGTTGCCAGACAAGATGATACCAGGTAAACTAAACGCATAGTACAGTGGAGACCTAGGTTTCATAAGAGATATATGAGTCGACCTTCAAAAAGATTGCTGGACGGTGTGATAAAAAAGGCGGGAAGACAATGGCACCAGGTAGCTAGAGACATATTAATATGGAAACGTCAAGGGATGGCTTACGTCCTGGAGTGAACAGTCAAGGACTGTTGACATAGGAAAAGGAAACATAATTGTATAAAACAAATTAAAAATATGTTTAGCTCAGACAAGTGTCGGACGTAACTCAGTGGCTATGGTACAGCACGGTAATTTAAATCCAAGCCATCGGTTTCGTAGTCGTTGATCCTAAACAGTCAAGCCAGAAGGTTAAAGGAATGGAAGATATACAGTGATTCAATTGGCTGCAGTACCGATTTTAACAACAAATAAATTCCGAAAAACAAAAACGTAATAAAAGTTCATCGTTAAGTGTGAATCCATAGAAATCTTAGCTCTATTTCGGATATATAGGCTGTTTAAGATAAAATTGAGTTGAGGATCTTCCTCATGATCTTCAGCCTTTTCCTTGGATAATAAATCTTTTCATGTTCTCTGTGTCTCGACTCAAAACAAGTATTTTAATTAATGAAAATGAATTTTGTTTACGCGCTATCTCAGAGTAAATGAAATATTTGTCCTGTGGTCAGTCCACAGAATTCGTAACATTCTTCTCCAACAGTGGCGTCTATCTTTTTTCTTTTTGCTTGTCGTAGGGTGCAAGGTCCGTAAGCCTGCATTGGGAACATTAAGCAGTGGATCAACCTCATTTTTAGAGTTCGGGTTTGAGAGTCCTTCCACATTTTGGCCATTTTTCTTTTGACGACTCTTGTTAGATCACATCTACGTTTTATTTCTTCGCGTAGTGACTCTGTGTTTGTGATCAGTGATCCGATATAAGTATGAACTCACATTAACAAACCGATCAATTGTGGTTATGTGTGGATCATTGATGTATGTAGTTGATCCACTATCACGATCTTTGTCTTTGATTTTTTGATTTGGTCTGTAACTTCAGACCAAACTTTCGTTTTCAACCAATCGTATGAGTGCAAATAACTCTTCTTGACTATTTGCACAAAGGACTGTGTCATTTACAAAACGTAGGTTGTTTATTTTTCGGCCATTTATTCACACGCCCTTTTCCCATCCTTCAAGCGGTCTTCTCATAATATGCTCCTCATATATATTAAATAATTGTGGAGACAGTATACATCCTTGTAGACACCTTGTTCTAAATGAAATTCGTTTGAGAGTGTGTGTTGCAGTAGTGTGTTCCAATTTTCCGTATAGTTCAGTTATAAGCGAAATTAAGTATTGTGGTACGCCTTCTTCTTTCTGGAATTCCTTAGATTTTTCTATTATTTGTCTTGTGTTCTGAAAGTGTTCTCCAGTACCTCTACCTTTGATAAATCCAGTTTGCTCTTTGGGGGTACTTCTCGTTGCAGGAAAGTTTGTAGTCTCTCATTGATTATGTGTAGCATTACCTTCCTGGCATTAGAGTTAAAGTAGATAGTTCTATAGTTGTCGTCTTTATGGTAGCTGCCCTTTTGTATGTTACATAATATGACCACAGAAAAACACAATCTAGTTACGTAGTTTGTTTTGATCTTGTAACCATTAACTACCGTTTTCTCGCGGTAGTGGCCGTATTTTATTTAGCCCTATACAAATGACGCTTCCGAGTCCTTTTGATTTCTCGGTTTTAAAAATTTTTTACAATTTTTTATTTACATATTTCTCCACTACCTTAATAACATTATGTTGCGTTCTGTCTAACTACTTCTAATGTGAACAAATGATTGATCTAGTTATTTAGAATATTTAATTTGTTTTAATTAATATTTAATTTAAAAATTACTCCATTTTTATCTTAATTCGGTCTTATTTAATCATAGAGCTTTTACTATTAAAATTATCACGATTTAGTATTTTATAAATAATTTGTATCATATGCCTACGTATAAAGTCTATTTTGATTGCGATCCCACACAGGTCAATGTTGAAACTTATTTGTTTTCTCAGCCTTTTTGTTTCTTGTAAAGCTAAACGTAGCAAGTCTTTGACGATTTTCAAAAAAATGCATTACGCCTCTGTCCCAACGATTCTAAGTAGACTTTCTCAGTAGATAATTTAGGAAGGCCGCGGGATATAAAAGTGGATTATACTTTTATACTACAATGTATACGAGCTGGCTAGACCATAAACTTAAACGGAATATCGGCAAATCTGGGATTTAATTGTAAATGGATATCGTAAAAATGTTGTCATATTTATGGAAACTTTCTATGTATAGACGGCACACCGTACACAAATCATTTACTTTTGAATTCTGTCTTTTATTTCATTACAAGTTTACCGGTATAGCTGTATAGAAGATTAGTTAGAGTATGGACCATAAATATCGCGTACAATGTGATTAATCACAACTGGTATTACTACCGCAGGTTAAGGAACAATATATTAGTACCTGACGCAATATTAAGGTGCTCAGAGACGGCGTAAATTGTATCTAAATAAAAACAGGTGTTAACTTGAATTACCTTAATAAATATAGATAGCAGCTTAATGCGTATAAAGTCGAATACCATCTTTATTCATGATTATTCATTATCTGTGCCTTTTAGTCACACGCGTCTCCCTTAACTGTATGTTTGGCAATCTTTCTTTCTTTGATCGATGTAATGTTTAAAAGAAATGACTACTAAATTCCTTTAACATCTATTACGTAACGTTTATGTCGTCATTCCTATTTTATTGTTAGCAGCCATTGCATTTTATTTTGTATTAAAAGAGAGTAAACTTAAATTTAAAACTTAAAACTCAATTGTGCAAAACGCTTATAAAGTGCACAAAATACATTCACAGGCCATTTCGACCCGAGCTACATTTATTGTTATTAGCAGATGATTGATTAGGAATGTGTTTAAAATATGCATGAAATACAAAAATAATTAAATATTATCAGCAAAATATTTTTATTTCATTTGTATATTTTTATGAAATATTTTTATATTAGATAAATTATATTACATTTACTTACACGACTTCTGTCGTGCACAAGAAATAATGGAAAAATTTAGTGAACTTGCCGTCCTCTTCTGGGTTCATAATAACTGATTGGGCGGATTTTTCTAGAAAACTAATAGGTTCTTTGCCTGAATAATAGGTTTTATACATTTCTGTTACTTTTATGCATTCTTCTTCTTCCTCGGCTTTTCCCTTTTCAGCTGTTTCTTTCTCTACTGCCACTCATTACTGTCCGTCATTTTCTTCATCTAAACCTTTGTCTCTTAAGTCCTCTGTCACACAGTCCTTTCATCTCCTCCTCGGGTTTCCTCTGCCTCTGTTTTTTTTTAACTTCTCAAAGCTGTATCCTTCGTCTAACATAGTATTTATTTCTACGTCTGACGTGACCACACCATTGCAATCTTTGTTCTTGAATCTTTTTTGAGAGTGTAGTCACCCAGACCCTTTTTCTAATCACGTCGTTCCTGATCCAGTCCCTTCCAGTCTTACCCAACATCCACCGTAACATTTTCATTTTAGCTACCTCCATTTTCTTTTCCTGAATCTTCTTTATAGATTCAATTACACATACATACATTACAGATGCAATTAGATATTCCCAACCATTCCGGTTCGTCTCGACCCATACACTTTTGACCTGCTAACCTTAAGTCCTTCATCTTCAATAGCCCTTCCTCAAACATTCAACGTCTCCTCTAACATTTCTTTGCTTTTCTCCACTTACACAATATCATGAACAAAAAGTATTGACCAAGAAACCCCCTCCCTTAACTTCTGTCATTAAATCAAGTATTAACAATCACAAGATTAAACAGGTAAGGACTCAGTAAAGAGCCTTGATGCAAACCAACTGCCACTGGAACACTTTCGGTCAATCTTACACAAGTCCTTACTTTGGTGTACGCTTCCTCATACATATCTTACGTACATTTTAGGAACCCATTTCTCCCTTATACATCTGCATAGCTCTTGCCTAGGAACTGTGTCGTACGCCTTCTTAAGAGTTATAAATATCAAAAATGTAGCTCTCCTTTCTTCTCGCCGTATTTCTCAATTAACTGTCTCAAAGCAAACAAGGCATCCGTTGTCCTCCTTCCTGGAATAAACCCAAACTTTTCTTCTCCTCTAGATGTCTCTCTCCTTACCCTTTACTCTACTGTTTTCCAAATTTTCATTTTGTGCGAAATTAACTTGATCCCTCTACAGTTCTTACAGTCTCGAATGTCTCGAATCTTTATACAGTGATCGCTCTTTTTCTCCATGCATGGGGCATCCTTTCTTCCTCACTTCCTCATTTTGTGGTAAGTGATCTGATCATTTACCACAAAACGTCAACCCTTGATCTCGTAGAGGTTTCCAAACCTCTACAAGTATTCCATCAGGTCCTACTGCCTTACCATTCTTATTTGACACCTTGACAACTTCATATCTTGTTATCCCCGGTATTACATTCTCATTTGGGGTCTCCCATTCTCTATCTCTCCTCTGATGTTTTTCATTTAATGACTTTCCAAAGTACTTATACCATTTTTTGCTTTATTTCAACGTTGGATCCTAATTCTTCCATCCGCAAACTGATACTTTTATGCATTGATTTCGTTTTTTGTATATCTTTCGTTTATACAAATAGTCATTATCATCTTTGGCTCGACAATCCTCTGTGTGGATCCTGGCCTGCTCTAAGATTCGTCGCATTCAGTTTCTGGCAACCTGTTGCCATTTTTTGAATTTTAATATGCCTAAGTCAGTATCAACTCCATATAACCACCTAATTCGCGGTCGGCCTCTACTTCGTCTTCCTACAAGTGTTTCTGTGGTTAGCTTTTTAGCAATCGTGTTGTCTTGCATTCGCATTATGGGTCCAGACCATTCAAGTCGCTCTAATCAGATTAATTAGTTTGGATCTATAATGTTACTTACAAACATATAGTTTGATCTTTTTCGATTGTTTGAGACTTTACATTAAGAATAATTTTCCAAATCATATCTCTTCTTATTTCAGTTACAATGGTTATATTTTCTCACAATAGGCGTTTACGGATTAGTTTTTATCTGTTCTGTAGCGCCAGAAGAAGTTGTTTAACAGGAATTCCTCATTTTATTATTAAATTATCTAGCTATACTTATTCAGTATTTTATGTTTATTTTTTTTTAATTACTATGTGTATCTGGTAATCTCTATTGCGATATGGATGTTTGCGGATGGATTCCGGTGATAATAATCTCTTAGTTGGAGACCTAATGAATTGGGGAGTGGAAATGTAGCTAATCTATTATCCCAAAGATACAATGTTTGTAAACAGCTTTTAGAATCAGTAGGTATTTACCGATCTGTTAATACTTTATAAGATTCGATTGTTATTATTCGTTTTTTGAAGATTATTATGAAGAATGATGGTGAGATGTTTGTGAAATAAAAAAAATTCTGCTAAACTTTAAATAACAGTCTACGATTGTAATGTATATTGTTATGAAAAAGCTACTCCAACATCTTTGTTTTAAAAATAATCTCAAAAATTAATATAAAAATATATTTTGGGCAAAAAATGTTCTATATAGTTTTTTCCGACAAATCAACATTTTTAGACTTACTCTACTTACTATTTTTGTTCCAGAAATTTTTTTGTTTAGGTTAAGGTTAAAAATTAACCGAGATACGGTCTTTTAAAGTTCTTATTAGCGTTTGATGCCCTTTACAATGGCTTTTTGATCAACTGACTAGCTCGAAAATTAAGCTATATGATAAGCCAAAAAATCGAACTTTTTTTTTCAATTTCGGTGCAGGTAGATTTTTGAGTACAGAAGAATATATTTATAATGTACTAGCTGACCCGGCGAACTTCGTACCGCCTTAGATAATGTGTTAAAATTTCAATAAACCCCTCTTTCGAGTCCATGAAGTAACAGAAATTTGAGTGTAATGAGATGAATCCGGTCTTCGTGCCAATAGCGACTTTACCATTTCCAATGTCGAATGTAATGAATGCTTCGAATACACAATTGTACTTTGATCTTGCTGCAAAAACACTCATATGTCAATTGTCAATTGGAAAGTCCTACTTTAATTTATTTTTAAGCAATTTGAAGCGATAAGAAATATTCTCTTCAAAAACCAAAAAATTTCCAACTCGTCATTCGCGTGCAAAGTAAAAAAGTAAATAAACGTAATGATAACCACGGCTTTAGTGACTTCGATCCAGAGAAGAATGTAACTGTTTGTAAGGGATTTTTTTAAGATTTAAACCTTCCTTAAACTTCTACAAATATTCAAAAATTTCAACAAATGACGTTTTTTAAACCTCATTTTATGTTTATATAAATTCAATAAACTACCTTTGTAGAGGTGGAGTCGTTAAAACATTTTGTATAGGTCGATAATGTAGGTTACTGTTTGTATGCGAACATAAAACTATTGCTTCTACTATTTTCTTTATAATATTATATTTTCACACATTTTAAACCTTTCTTGGATTCAACAAATAAGTATTTCGAAATCAAAATTATCCAAATTAATCCAATAGTTCTCGAGTTATTGTAAAAAAGGTAGTACAATAGGTTTTACTGTAGATTAGCGGGAAGATTCGTACTATGATTTCTGTATAAAATTTAAATAATATTTTTAAAATTGAATAAAGTAATTTTATTATTTATTTATTATTCATATTTTAAAAAAATTATATACGTAATATGGTAATATAATAATTAAATGAATTGGTATATTTTCTCAAAACGGCACCTGCTAACACAAACTTTTACTTCTGACACAATGATGGTGAGATGTTTGTGAAATAAAAAAAAATCTGCTAAACTTTAAATAACAGTCTACGATTGTAATGTAGATTGTTATGAACAAGCTACTCCAACACCTTTGTTTTAAAAATAATCTCAAAAATTAATATAAAAATATATTTTGGGCAAAAAAATGTTCTATATAGTTTTTTCCGACAAAAAATGAAAAAGACAGAAAAGATTTTATTTCACGTTCAAAGCGTCTATGTATCTATTGATACGTATTTCGCTTTAATAAAGCTCATCAGAATAGTTATTCATAGCCGTTCTTAACGTGAAAAATAAAATTCTCTGTCTTATTAGAAGTAACAATAACATGACTTCGTTATGGACGCAATAGCGACATCTGATAGAAAAATCGGTAAGATAGTTTCGAAACAAATTCAGATTTCTGCTTTAATCTGGAGCCTTCTAAAAATTGCAAGACATGACCAGACGATGATAAAGATGTTAAAGAAGACATGGGGAATCTAAAATTTGCATTCCACGACATGTCTATTCATCTAGGCAGAAATCCTAACGAATTTGTTTCTCGTACTCATACAGAGTAGATCCGAAGAAAATGAAAAAGACAGAAAAGATTTTATTTCACGTTCAAAGCGTCTATGTATCTATTGATACGTATTTCGCTTTAATAAAGCTCATCAGAATAGTTATTCATAGCCGTTCTTAACGTGAAAAATAAAATTCTCTGTCTTATTAGAAGTAACAATAACATGACTTCGTTATGGACGCAATAGCGACATCTGATAGAAAAATCGGTAAGATAGTTTCGAAACAAATTCAGATTTCTGCTTTAATCTGGAGCCTTCTAAAAATTGCAAGACATGACCAGACGATGATAAAGATGTTAAAGAAGACATGGGGAATCTAAAATTTGCATTCCACGACATGTCTATTCATCTAGGCAGAAATCCTAACGAATTTGTTTCTCGTACTCATACAGAGTAGATCCGAAGAAAATGAAAAAGACAGAAAAGATTTTATTTCACGTTCAAAGCGTCTATGTATCTATTGATACGTATTTCGCTTTAATAAAGCTCATCAGAATAGTTATTCATAGCCGTTCTTAACGTGAAAAATAAATTTCTCTGTCTTATTAGAAGTAACAATAACATGACTTCGTTATGGACGCAATAGCGACATCTGATAGAAAAATCGGTAAGATAGTTTCGAAACAAATTCAGATTTCTGCTTTAATCTGGAGCCTTCTAAAAATTGCAAGACATGACCAGACGATGATAAAGATGTTAAAGAATACATGGGGAATCTAAAATTTGCATTCCACGACATGTCTATTCATCTAGGCAGAAATCCTAACGAATTTGTTTCTCGTACTCATACAGAGTAGATCCGAAGAAAATGAAAAAGACAGAAAAGATTTTATTTCACGTTCAAAGCGTCTATGTATCTATTGATACGTATTTCGCTTTAATAAAGCTCATCAGAATAGTTATTCATAGCCGTTCTTAACGTGAAAAATAAAATTCTCTGTCTTATTAGAAGTAACAATAACATGACTTCGTTATGGACGCAATAGCGACATCTGATAGAAAAATCGGTAAGATAGTTTCGAAACAAATTCAGATTTCTGCTTTAATCTGGAGCCTTCTAAAAATTGCAAGACATGACCAGACGATGATAAAGATGTTAAAGAAGACATGGGGAATCTAAAATTTGCATTCCACGACATGTCTATTCATCTAGGCAGAAATCCTAACGAATTTGTTTCTCGTACTCATACAGAGTAGATCCGAAGAAAATGAAAAAGACAGAAAAGATTTTATTTCACGTTCAAAGCGTCTATGTATCTATTGATACGTATTTCGCTTTAATAAAGCGAAACTATCTTACCGATTTTTCTATCAGATGTCGCTATTGCGTCCATAACGAAGTCATGTTATTGTTACTTCTAATAAGACAGAGAATTTTATTTTTCACGTTAAGAACGGCTATGAATAACTATTCTGATGGGCTTTATTAAAGCGAAATACGTATCAATAGATACATAGACGCTTTGAACGTGAAATAAAATCTTTTCTGTCTTTTTCATTTTCTTCGGATCTACTCTGTATGAGTACGAGAAACAAATTCGTTAGGATTTCTGCCTAGATGAATAGACATGTCGTGGAATGCAAATTTTAGATTCCCCATGTCTTCTTTAACATCTTTATCATCGTCTGGTCATGTCTTGCAATTTTTAGAAGGCTCCAGATTAAAGCAGAAATCTGAATTTGTTTCGAAACTATCTTACCGATTTTTCTATCAGATGTCGCTATTGCGTCCATAACGAAGTCATGTTATTGTTACTTCTAATAAGACAGAGAATTTTATTTTTCACGTTAAGAACGGCTATGAATAACTATTCTGATGAGCTTTATTAAAGCGAAATACGTATCAATAGATACATAGACGCTTTGAACGTGAAATAAAATCTTTTCTGTCTTTTTCATTTTCTTCGGATCTACTCTGTATGAGTACGAGAAACAAATTCGTTAGGATTTCTGCCTAGATGAATAGACATGTCGTGGAATGCAAATTTTAGATTCCCCATGTCTTCTTTAACATCTTTATCATCGTCTGGTCATGTCTTGCAATTTTTAGAAGGCTCCAGATTAAAGCAGAAATCTGAATTTGTTTCGAAACTATCTTACCGATTTTTTCCGACAATTCAATATTTTTAGACTTACTCCACTTACTATTTTTGTTTAGGTTAAGGTTAAAAATTAACTGAGATACGATCTTTTAAAGTTCTTATTAGCGTTTGATGCCCTTTACAATGGCTTTTTGATCAACTGACTAGCTCGAAAATTAAGCTATATGATAAGCTAAAAAATCGAACTTTTTTTTTCAATTTCGGTGCAGGTAGATTTTTGAGTACAGAAGAATATATTTATAATGTACTAGCTGACCCGGCGAACTTCGTACCGCCTTAGATAATGTGTTAAAATTTCAATAAACCCCTCTTTCGAGTCCATGAAGTAACAGAAATTTGAGTGTAATGAGATGAATCCGGTCGTCGTGCCAATAGCGACTTTACCATTTCCAATGTCGTAATGCATGCTTCTAATACAGAATTGTACTTTGATCTTGCTGGAAAAACACTCATATGTCAATTGTCAATTGGAGAGTCCTACTTTAATTTATTTTTAAGCAATTTGAAGCAATAAGAAATATTCTCTTCAAAAACCAAAAAATTTCCAACTCGTCATTCGCGTGCAAAGTAAAAAAGTAAATAAACGTAATGATAACCACGGCTTTAGTGACTTCGATCCAGAGTATAATGTAACTGTTTGTAAGAAATTTTTTTTAAAGATTTAAACCTTCCTTGGACTTCTAATACGAATATTCCAAAATTTCAAACATGACATTTTTTAAAACTCATTTTATGTGTTAACGAGTACGAGTGTACGAGTTATTGTAAAAAAGGTGGTACAGTAGGTTTTACTGTAGATTAGCGCGAACCCTCACTATGATTTCTGTATTTTAAAATTTAAATCATATTTTTAAAATTGGATATTTTAATTTTATTATTTATTTATTATTCATATTTTTAAAAAATTATATACGTTATAATAATTCAATAAATTGGTATGTTTTCTCCAAACGGCACCTGCTAACACAAACTTTTACTTCTGACAGACTCGTCAGAGTCAGGCTAAATATTAAATTAATAATAAAATATAAATATAATTGAATAGTAAATATAATTATATATAAACTAAATAAGATTTTTTGTGTATGTATTCCGTGTAGCTAATTAAATGAAATGTTTATAATGTTTTTTAACGGACCCTCCCTTTTAGATGTTGGGTAAACATCATTTTATGTTTATATATAGAATAAATGAACTAAAATCGTAGAGGTGTGGAGTCGTATAAAACATTTTAAATTTACAATTAAAAAATATAAGGGCCATTTATCGGGATAAAAAAATTTCCTACCTCCTAAGTTGGACCAAAAATTACACTTTGACCAAATTTTATTTGAATAGGTTCAGTAGTTTCGGGTATTAGCGTGGACAAACACCATGACACGAGATTTATATATATATATATATATATATATATATATATATATATATATATATATATATATATATATATATATATCTAAAGTATTCAACTAGCGAATTCAGAGGTTTAATCGGTCATTCAGGTTGGCAAATAAAAAAAGAAGTCAACTATTTCATTCTCTAAAATATAACAGATGACATAGAGTTTATAAGAAATACAGATGTTTATAGTTCATAACTTACAACTCAATATGTAGTATATTATCGATGTTATTATATATGTACTATAATAATAACTATAATAATAACATCGATAATGAACCCCCTATGCCAGCTACAGAACTCAACTGACACAGGTTTTAACATTAAGAATAACACTACCGTTGTGGCAAAGCTAAATCATATATTGTATATGGATGATTTAAAACTATTGGCTTCCACTCGAAGCCACCTGGATCAGATGCTGAAAACAGTGGAAAATTTCTCTAATGACATTAGTATGCACTTCGGCCTTGAAGTGCCGTGTCTTAAATATAATCAAAGGAAAGGTTCAGCTCGGTGGCTTCGATATGCAAAACGGTCAGAACATCGAGGCCATGGGTGAAAAGGATATGTATAAATACCTTGGAATAAAGCAAGCGCGGAAGATTGACCATAAGCAAATGAAAACTGAGATAACTACTGAGTTTATACGAAGGGTAAAACAGCTGCTTCGTTCACAACTTAATAGTAAAAATTTTTTTAAGGCACTAAACACCTATGCATGTTCCGCGCTTAGCTACTCATTTGGTATTGTTAAGTGGACAAAAACGGATATAGAAAATCTTGAGCGAAAAGTAAGAACACTCCTCACAAAAGCACAAAAACACCATCCTCGAAGTGCAGTAGAAAGAACGACATTACCGCGGTATTTAGGAGGACGAGGACTTATGGATATAAGTGAACAACTAGAAAAACACATTACTAATTTAAAAACTTATTTTCAGGTGCAGGCTGAGACATCTACTCTACATCACGCGCTATCTCAGAGTGATGATACAACACCGATTAAACTGAGGGAACCAGAAAATACGCTAAACCATCTTACTAAGGATGAAAAAATGCGCACCTGTATGGGTAAACTCTCACGGGCGACATCCTAATGAGGTCAGTCCGTGTCGACAATATAGCGTCGAGCTATTGGCTGACATCAGGAAAGTTGTTCCCTGAAACAGAAGGTTCGTTACTCGAAATTCAGGATCTGGTTATACCAACCAAAAATTACCTTGAAATATATCGTCAAAGACCCTCAGGTTCAAATGACAAATGCGATATGGATGTCAAGCTCAAGAAACCATCCAACACCTTACCGGGGCTGCCAGGCATTTGCTGCAACTAAATATAAGGAACGTCACGACTCAGTAGGAAAGATCCTTCCATCAAGAGATAGCCATTAAAACTGGGACTTCTCCAAACAAACCATCTTCCATATTATCAATACGTTCCTGAAAGTATACTTGAGATGATAACTACAAGCTATACTGAGACCGCACTGTAGTCACGACCAAACAGTGGCACTAATAGACCAGATCTCATACTAGTTAAGAAACTAAAGAGACAAACAACACTAATTGATGTGGCGTGCTACCCAACAACAATATTCTTCGTGTTAAACAGAACGAAAAGATCGCCAAGTTACCTACAGTGATCTGGAAACTTCAAATACGAAGACAATGGAGAATGGAAAGTACCCAAACAATACATATTATTATTATATATTACACCTAGGACTCGATAACATGGAAAGAGTCCCACCAGAGCTCAATCCTTTTGATACCGTAGGTATCTGGGATGAGTGAATTTTTCTCCTTAGAGGGAGTCTGAGCCGTATGGCTAAATCTGGATATCGATAATATATCTACATTTTGAATTGTAAGTTATGAACTATAAACATCCTGTATTTCTTATAAACTCTATGTCATCTGTTATATTTTAGAGAACTGATGACGCTTTAGAAATATAAAGCGAAACATCTTCGATAAACTTATGAAGTAGTTGACTTCTTTTTTTATTTGCCAACCTGAATGACCGATTAACACCTCTGAATTCATAGTTGAATACTTTAGAAATATAAAATTGACGGTCGTAGTCTTGATAATGGCTACTTATATATATATATATTATATATATATTAATATATATATTATATATATATATATATATAATATATATATATATATATATGATATATATCTATATATATATATATGTATATACATTCAAAAGGTGAGAGGAAGTTGATTAAATTCATTTTCAGCTAATGTTGTAATATTTTATTGATAATATCGATGTTTTGGGCACAAAAGTGTATACCATAATTGTAGCAGACTATCTATTATTTTAATATCACAAAAACCTTGCATTATTAATTGCAAAGGGTTTAAACTGACAAATTAATAATAACCAAAGTATATAGACCTACTATAAATTTGTCATCCAAAACGTTCGGGGCGTACAATCTCACTCATTAATTAATTAAGGCGTTTCACCCTTGGACATCACAAAGAATAGAAACTAAAATAAACTCCTTTAACATCGTTCCAAATAAACTTCCCCAAGTCGAGTACAAGTTGATTCTCTTCCATTTCGATAATCACCTACATAAAATCTGTTTCTCAGATGTTCCTCCTTCGCATCGGCAAATTCATTCATCTAATTTAAGTGTGTCCAGAGGGCGTCTATAGTTTATTCAATACGGTCCCTCGTACTCTCTATACTCTCCTCCGCTCCGTTCTTCTATCGAAGGCCTCTGGACGACATCATCAAAAGAGCAAGACTCGCTAGAAGTTGACCTGAATCGAGATCTGGGACCCTCGAATGTAAAATATGCAACGCAAACTTCATGAGCGCAACACAAAGGATTTTGATAATGATTGCATGGGCGGTGATATTATTTTTTAATATTGTCTGATATTTTATCTATTTTTTAGTTTTATATTTACTACGAATAAAGCACTTTGACCTGAATAAAGAAAATAGGTAATACAACGATTTTAAAATAGTATAGATTGCCGAAAAACATAAAATCACATTGACAGCTGCAGGAATAACGTTTCTTGTCACGTGCCCCGACCCTGCCACAATTTGCCCCGAAAGCGGGGTAAGTTGCCGTACATGTATCGCACTAAAGAAAACAATTTTCTTCACAATCTTAATATTAACTAATAAATTTTGGTGTTGCCAAAAAGATATGAGTGTATTATGTTAATATTAATTAGTTGTTTTAAATCAAGCACGAGAATGCATTTAAACAAATCGAAACTGCGTCATCTAGCCGCGGTCTTCTCTACTATAAAATTTGGATAAATGGCAACAATACAAAATCTGTTGGATGTAGGTAACACCGCATCCATCCTGACGAGACTACACCTACAAGTTTATGGAGAAAACTAAATGTAAAATTATATGAATAAAGATGATCAATAGCTGTATAATTAACGCTTGTATATTATAGATAAAGGAATCGTTTAACCGGACCATCTAAAAGCTTTTGTTTACAGTTTTTATTGTGTTCCATAGTCTCTAGATGATTGATGCACCCATTGTTACTCTTCCTTATTTACTTTGTTTGTACTTGATAACAAATACAACACTAGCAAAAGAACAACAAGGTTTTAAGTAGGGAAGACATGCACCGATGCTATATTTATAATAAGGTAGTGCAATAGAAATCATTAGAATACACCAGCGGTGCCCAAACAGTCGATCGCGATCGAACGGTCGATCACGACAGCTTCTGGAATCGATCGCAAAAGAATTTTAAAATATTAAGGTCCTAATTGAAATATTCCAGGCTTCTGAGGCAATGTGACCGCGCGACGTTTGGCGAATGTTACCGACGATGCTCGAGTGTATGTTTCCTGTATAACAAGTTTGCGGTGACCGCGATCTTATGTCAGTATATATCAATTACGAAAGTAGAGAAGTTGAAGAAGTAAAATAGAAATATTTAAAACACGAAATGAGTAAGGAGAATATCTCACATTAGGCTTACAGATTACATGCTTAATTAGATGCCTTAATTATAGTTTGTATTTATAAGCATTTAAAATACAAGTATTTTCAGAAATCTACTTATTTTAGTATCTAGGCTCCAGTCTAGTTGTAGTAGTCGGTAGTCATCGCTTTCTTTAAAATATTTTGTGATAGATCGCAGACACTCTACAAGTCTGAGCACTCCTGGAATACAACAAACCGGTATATCTATTATTCGTGGACCATAAAAGGGCATTAGGACCGGGTCAAATTACAGGACGTTATCCACTTATATAAGCAAGAGAGAAGATGCAGGAACTACTGACCCTATTGAAGGTGACAATGGGATAAGACAGAGAGATTCCTGAGTCCTCTATTGTTCAATCTGATTATGATGAAATAATTAAAAAAGTAAGAACTAAAAAACGATACCAAATGGGAGAAAAACAACTTAAATAATCTTCTATGCAGATGACGCAATACTTCTTTCTTAAAGTGAAGATGATATACAAGTATGCTGCACCAATTATTATAACTGCCAGAAAATTTAACATGTTAATTTCCCTAACAAAGACAAAATGCATGGATATAACAACAAATTTACTAAGATGTAAATTGGAGCTGGAGATTAGATAACAGAACACAAGTGACGGAGTTTAAATATCTAGGCATCACATTATCTCGAATAAGCTCGAAGCAGAAAGTGGAAGATAAAGTGAATAGAGCAAACAGAGCACAGGTTGCTGAATGAAACAATATGGAGAAATAAAAATATCGGGAAAGAAATGAAAGACAGAATTTACAAAACAGTCATCAGACTAATAATACGTGCAGAAACACGACCCTGATACAGAGAGGACAAAAAGTATGTTAGAAATAGCAGAGATGAAAAACACTTAGAAAAATTGACCACGAACACGATGGAACGACAACTTACTGGAGGCTCATTAAAAAACAGAGTCATGTCTATATAGAAAGATAAAGAAAAAGAAGACATGATATTTGTAAGTTACTGAGATTGACGCCTTGCCCTGTTTGTCTCACCAATTACCAATTAAAACAACATGGACTTAGCACTGAGCTGATGCAATCCTACGCTTACATGAAATTTATACCTTTACTGGATTTGCATAGTTTAATTATTCTTGTAGTTCTTGTATAATTGATAATCATATTAAAAATTTTTTAAAATAAACTAAATAAACAAACTTAAAATAAACATATATTTTTGGTGTATTACGTATAAAATTGGCATTAACCTATCACAAGTGAGGTCTAAGTGAGTTTTTAGTACTAATTTTTTAGAAATAATATAAAATCGGTTATTTTAGCACTCCTTTTGAGATCTACGCCTCTGATGCATTGGCGAGCTCTTTGTCGACTTTTGTATTTGTTGTTTGCTCTTTCTTTACGTCGGTTTTGATTCCATCAAAATTAAATTTGCATGTATCGAGGGTATGCTCAAACGAGACGTAGTTCCGTTCAATGCCGCCACCATATGATGCTAATAAAGGAAAATTGCATTATAGAAAAGATAAGTAAGATTACCCTGCGTGTATTCTACTCTTTCAACAGTCCTCGTTTATTTTGTTACTTTATCGTGAAAATTATGGATGGATCTTCATGATTTTTTTATATAGATATTCTCATGTTTATTTTACCTTAACACTCTCTTTAGGTTTATCAATAATAGGCAATTTGTTTAATTACTCTTAATGTTCATTAGAATATAATGGTGCACTTATAGGGGCAATTTTTTTGAGTAATAATTGCTCGAATGGGTCAATCTGGAATAATTTAGTGGAGCGATATGCACCAACTTTTAAAAATTTGGCGATTGTATCGGTAATATTGCTTCTAATTGTTCCATATATTCCATATTGCAAAATTGATAAGTTAATACTACTAGCTTTTTAAAACTTGTTATATTATGTAAAAGTAGGTATTGTTAACCATAAATGTATTCAGATGTTGAATACACCGACATGTTTTAAACCTTAAGCGAGTGTTTAGGAAACTCTAGTGCTGCTTTTATGCGTTATGCAAAAAAGTTTCCTAGAAAAAAACTTACTAAGTAAAAAAACATTTAGAGTCGTTAGACGACGTTGTAGACAAACTGGTAATGTGAGATCAAATAAAATAAATTCTGATTGACCAAGAATAAACAAGAACAATTAAAAAGGAAAATAATATTTTAAATTTACTTCATCAAGATTCAAACATTTTAGCGTAAGGAATATGACAATACAAACAAATACGTCTTCTTCAAGTACTTGGCGGATACTTAAAGAGCAGCAACTACATCATTATCATTACAGACAAGTCCAAGAGCTCTTGCCAGATGAATCTACGGGTTAGAGTAGATTTTTTTAAAATATTACAAGAAAGGACAGCCTCAATTTAAATTTGTCAAAATGCATTTTTTTTATTAATGAGGCCACCTTTACGCGACAAGGTATGTTTAACTCTCATAATGCACATTATTGGTATGATGACAATCCACGAGTCAAAAGGGATTACATTACAACACTCGTTTTAAAGTTAATGTTTGGACAACTTTAGGTAACAAATCAATAGGTTATCATATTCCTACCTGGAAATTTAAATGTTGATATGTACCTTGATTTTTTTAAACAATCAATAATTCGAGATATTAGAAGATTTAACGCTAAACGGCCGAAGATTTTTTATGCATCATGGAGCTCCACCGCACTTTAATAGAAGGTATCGTAATTGGTTGAATAACCATTTTCCGAATCGATGGATTGGTAGAAGTAATTCTTGACTGCACAGTTTGGTCGTATGTTAAGGAAAAAGTCTATGCTACAGAGTTAAATTTACGTCAAGAATTAGAAGACAGAATCCAACGTTAATTTAATGACACCATAGCTGATCCTCAACCGTTTAGAGATCAATGGATTGATGAAACAAAAGTAAACAACTAGGTTGAATGTCTAACGAGAAGACTGGTTAGTAAATACAGATCTTTTAAGAGTACTATATCGTTGGAATTGAGTAGGTACGGTCTAAATATCGAAAGCGATATAAAGTACTCAAAATACCTTCAAGCGCAACTCCTTCACATATCAAGACGCTGTCGTCAACTGAGACGGGTCCACTTTGCCAATGAAAAAATTATTATTTTAGATGACAAAAAGTATCTCACTTTGAGTAATTCTGAAATGAAGGGAAACGATGGAATTTTATATGGGCAACGTAGAAGAGTGCCCTGAAAATGTTAGAGCTCAAACATAAAGGAACTTTTGCACATAAATCCTTGTCTGGTGCGCAATTCTATCAGAAACTGTATACCTACCTTTGGGGGGAGAAGTGGAGGGGGATGAGCTTTGAATAGTTAAAGCTATATCGTTAACTTCCTTTCCAAATTGCTTTAGTTTGTCCACGAACATTATGCTAATGAGGATATCAGGTTTTACCCAGGACCTAGCATCATGCTATAGGAGATATCCATACTGGCTTCGACCAACCAAAACTTTTATGTTCTCAAAAACGATAATCCTTCAAACCTTCCACGCTTGTAAAATAGGAGGATTTTTAAGCTTTGGCTGTCTAGGAAGCTTGAGCATGGAGGCATGTGAAGGCCAGATCCAGACCACCCTAAGACTGCGAATTCCATGAAAAAAGAGAAATTTATCTGAATTCCGTCAGGTACTCATGAGAGACATTGAAAAAAAATTGCGATCTGGTAAAGCCGGAATGGGCTACTCCACATAATTCGATTGTAAAATTTAGTTATATTTATAACTGTAGTTGTATTTATATTAATTTCCTCATTAAAAAAATAAAATAATTTGCTTATGTTTTTGATGATTTGTGATAAAAGAAACGTGTATGCTTCTGGGTCAAATTAGGTGATGTTTAGCAAATTTCCATGTTTCTAGTTTGAAGAGACAATAGGGCCTAGCGATCTACATGATGCTGAAAATATCCTGGCCTCGATGAGGGAAGTCTTAAACCTTGTTGAAAAGAACATTATATGCAAAAACCCTTGTAGATCCGAAAAATTACTTTAAACGCGGAGTCATCATTCAATAAGTCAATACAAGTTCTTAGGAAAATAAAAAAGCTCTAGATATATTAGTATTGTAGTTCACAAAAACGTATCAGCAATTTGGGATGTTTGATGAGCCTGCAAGATCACTTTTTTGATCTAGTCCACCTAGATCAGCTGACTATTCGGACAATTTGGGAGATGTTGTCTGGGCCACGGTTGAGCGTGTCATCAAAATGCCAGGGATTAAATTGATGGAAAAACGCTATGCAATGCCGCTGAAACACGAAACATATGTATGGTGACAACATTATGATCACTTAGACCGAGAAATTCTGCAAGAGGACTCGTCTAGAAGCGGGTATACAGGAAGCTTCAAAGGAAAAAAGTGTAATGTATTACCAGATTATATCACTGACTTATACCGTAAATCTAACCATGGCTATAATGAACTATAGCATTTCCTAAATTTCACCACATACTGTATAAGGTTTTATACTAACAAAAATCAAAGATTGTTCAAAACCGTAGGTGAAAAAAAAACAGGGCCAGATTTGTATTCAGCACTATAAGAATCAATCAAAATGAGCTATGTCCAGTAAACAAAGCTTTGAACTAGATAATTTTCTTGGACGATATAGTAAAAAGAAAAATGAATTTGATTGAATAAATTCAGTTTCCCCAGAGATCCACGTTACCACTAGCGACATTAAGGAGTTGTCCATTAAGTGGAACACGTACAGGTTTGGGCGATCTACTTCCGGTATTTTTCTCGAAAAAATGCCATAATTATTATGCGATTAATATGCGCGAGAATGCTCAACCGCTGTTGCTGTCGATACCAACTTTGTAAGTCCCTAGTTTTACTAGCTATCCAGTTTATTATTTAAATAGTCAGTTTACTGGAGTGTTGGGCGTGTTTCGCCCATTGCCAGTCTGTAGATTATACCCGCGAGTACTCACTACGAGGGTTCACGACACATTCAAATAACTACAAGAATTCCAGTAATCACAAAAAATTTACAGGTGTAACGGCAATGTTAAAAACAATTAATAATTGAGGAGAATAATTGAAACTACTATTCTAAATATGATATTGAGGGCTATGAGGTATCATATATGTGAAATAATTACATGGTGTAAACTCCGATTTTTAACACATTATGTAAAATTTCCAAAATCGTATGGATATAAGAACTACGTAGACCGGGGTTGCCTATCTGATATGTATTTATCTATATGTAATGTAATTTATTAAGCTGCCTAAAATTACGTCCGTTTTTGCTCTTAGATGTGGTTATGTAATTGATGTATTTGTGGAAACAATTACTATTTGTTTATAATTATATAAAATAAACTAATGGCTTCAATAAAATGAAGACAACCAGGAACATTGGATGTGATGTTAGACTTTATAAAAATAACTAGTGCTTACTGGCAAAATAGTCAAGGAAAGGCTAAGAAAGTAGCCCAATTGGGAGAGGAATTTGCTATCATGGTATATACAGTAGATGGTGGGCCTAAAAAACAGACAGAACAAAGAAGGACATGTAGGTAAGAAAATTAATTTCTGTTCTACTATCAAATTTAATAAATAAATGCTAAATTAGTAGGTGTTCAATGAGTGGAAGATTTTGCAACTCATTTCAAAGATTCATCTTGGGGAGCCCCACTTTAATTAATACATTTGTATTTTAAAGGTAATGATAATGATTGATGTATTATGTTTATTATGGTGTATATTTTCAGAAGGAAAAGGAATCACCTGTGAAAATAAAAAAGGCAATAGGTTTTATTTAATATCTATAATCATATCCTTTATAAAAATTATATCTCAATTATGGAATAAACTGAATATAAACATTTTTTATATACAATATTATAACTTATATTACACTGTTTTAGCCCGCTTTGTACAATGTTTCAGATTTTTTGTTTTGTTCTTGATCTTTGTGTATCTTTATGATTTTGTAACTATTGTCACATAAATACCTACATATCCATTAAGAAAGATACTAAATTATATACACTTGTATTTAACAATTGTTTTGAGTTTACACACGAAGTTTTGCAGCAATAATACGTTCTTCATATGTCCTCCCCCTAACGGATATGAGCATCATTTGATCCCTATTGTAATATATTTTAGTTTGTTTTACCATTATCATTAGTCAACTCAATGCATCACAGAATATATGTTTCCAGCTTTAACAGGGCTGTAATGTCAAACCCTGTGCATGATGCAAATAATTCTTTGGGTACAATCCTCCATTTCACCTCCTGTGTCCCCCCTACCAACTCTTCTCGAGATTCTAACTCCAATAGATGTTAAATCATCCTCTAAATTGTCTTGATACCTAAGTCCTTCGGATCTTCTTCTGGTTTATTGTCCCCATCAGCCCTCTACTGATATAAACCGTTCCGACTGTTTGCACCTACTCTTGCCTGAGAAATGCTCTATCCATGTAAGTATGCTACCTTCATAAATTTTATGTCAGGTTCCACAAAGGTTCTATACAACCCAAAAGTTTGTAATGCCTGTGCCACAAACCTGCTCTATTTGTAGTAGTATATTTGTGGTGTATTTTGTAGGTTACTTTTGTAGTATATATTAGGTTTGTTTTAGTTTTTGAATAGATTGTATTCTTTACTGTATGTATTATTTTTCCAAGGGTTTTACAATTTTCAACTAATTTGTAATATATTTTAAATTTGTTTGTTAACTTTTTGCAATTAATCGTAACATACAGGTTTTATGTTTTTAAACCATGTTTATTAACAATTATATAACACAAAGTTTATAGATATATATATATATATATATATATAATATCTATATATATATATATATAAATATATAATATATATATATATTTGAATATATCTCATATAATTAATAAAATAAACTGAGGATAAACATTTTTATTTAATATTTTTATAACATAACATTTGCAGCGATAACACTTCTTTAATTCTCTAAAAGGGATTTCAAACATTTGAGCCAGGTTGTATTATTTTTTTATTTTGTTCGTGTTGTGTCATTTTTGTATTTTATTGTAAAATACATGATTTTGTTTTAACTATATATAAACATTTTTTATTTAATATATTATGAATACAGTTTGCAGGGCAATATAATATCTCCGTTTATCTAAACATTTTAGCATTTTTGAGCCACTAGTAATATGTATTAAATTGTTTGCTTTGAGCTTTTAGTAGTATCATTGAAAATATATATTTATCTCACTAAACTATATAGATTATAAAACTCTATCATATATATTATAAAGATGATAATATCACTAATTGTAAAATTATATATCTATATTTGATTATAAAACTATATCACTATTTATCATTGTGAAATAAATAAATTATGTAAATATTAATACGGTTATAGTTTCACTACACAAAGACTCTGAGATAGCGCGT
>NW_027312866.1:2500-25279 GCF_040954645.1 Diabrotica undecimpunctata
GAAATAATTTATGCAAAGCTTACATTTGGTTTAGTACAGGTAATTCAAGAAATTAATAACTCTCCTTCTTCGAAATGTTTGTTGGATATTATCCTACTTATCTGAATTATTTTAATGTTATTGAATTTTGAAATATTTTTAAACAAACCAATATTTTTCTCGATTTTACATATCATAACAATATATATATATATATATATATATATATATATTCGTTATATCCAGAGGCCTTTTTTAAGTCAAAATTTGTCTTATGGTAAATCTATTTTTATATAAAGTGTCCTATGATACCTTGTATGTCGCTATACGTTAATTATTAATGAAGATACTGTATAGTGCCCTTTTTGTAGTCGCCTTGTTTGTTTTTTATTTTAATATAATCGTTATATACTCCCATATTTCTATTTCATTTGCTATGTCACATGTTAGAATGGATCTGTTGTTTATTTTGTATTCAGTCTGACGATTTCTTTAAGTCAATAAATAAAAATTTGTCTTGTATTAAATATATTTGTACCTAATTCATAGTACCCTATGTTATCCCGTATTTCGTTATACGTTAATTAATATTGAAGATACTGTATAGTGCCCTTTTGGTAGTCACCTTGTTTGTTTTTTCTTAATTAATATATTCGTTATTTCCTCTCCTTTCATTTGATATGTCTTAATTTGATTTAATTCTGTTATCTTTATTTAATTTTATTTAGTTTTAATTTTATTTTGTTTTGGTATAACGTAGACATTTGTTAAACGTCATTTTATTTTTATAGTAAGTGTATATGTGTCTCTTACCTTACAATTAGGAGTAACCTATATTTTTAGAAATTATGCGAAAAAATTAATTACTGTGAAATGGTAAAATTTCCGATTAGGAATATTGAATCATCATATCCATGAGATACATGCTACAGTGGGCAGAGCGATACTCAAAGAGCTAGTGAACCTCTAGAGGATTATAGGCTTAGAACGCTTAGGCGTAATACAGCATCTGTTTCTAACTGGTAGGAACAAAATAGATAAAAAAAAAATCAAAAATAAGTGTAAAGTGTAAAGGGAACGATCAGGGAAGAACCCTAGTCGGTAAACTCTGCCTCTACCCGACATAGGTCTAAATGAACAAAGTATATTTTCCTTATCTAGGAAGACTATAAGCCAATCGCATGATAAATAATTGCGTTATGCCCTGTCATCCACAGCAAACTTTATTATATTAATGTCTTTATTGTTCAGATGACTTATTACCCATTTTGTATCAGCATAAAATTCTCTACGTCGTCTTCAATTCTACTGGCTGTATGCGCATAAACTTGGACCAGATTAATATCCACTGGCTTTGAGATTAATTGAATCATGATGATTCTGTCCGAAATATAACTTACAGATTTAATACAACTAGAGACTTCTTTATGTACAATGAATGCAACGCCATTCCGGTGGTTATTAAACTTCTAATTAATCATATATGAACTTCTATATCAGTGTTATATAGAAAGTATAAATTGCAAACTGTAGTAGTTACAATAAAAGAAAACCATTCAGTTTCATGACAATGAACTACTTAATTTTATTTCAACGTAAATGTCAAACACGTTTAAAATTTTCTAAAATTGAATTGTTGTTGAGTTCCCTACTGATTAAAATGTTTATTTAACGATAATTTTTGATAAAACACAAAGGCATTAAATTGCCATTTACTTATACCGAAAATAAACATTCAGTTAAATAAAAAAGATGTAATTTTCTCCAGAGTTTAGCATAAATTAAATAATGGTTGCCGCCCCTCTCTCAGACTTCTAAATTAGTTTCATTAAATCTTAAGCCCCTCACTTGGCTACATTATCAAGTCGAATGAGACATTCTCAGAGAGGATAACTAACAGCTTTGTCCACTAGCGACTCGCGTACATTGATGTTCACGGGGGGTTAAAACATAAATTAAAGCTCACTGATAACAGGATTGAATACTTGAAAGATGAACTGAGAATTTAGATGAGATCTTTAAAAAATTCGAGTCATTGGATGCGATATAATCCAAGGCACATTTTGATTATAATCAATAAGATAAATCCAGATCATTAAAAATATATCTATTAAAATTCTATGTTGCATATTAAGACTAATGAATCAACTATAACAAATAAAATATAATTAGAATGTCTTTAAACAATTCTTCTTCTTCTGACAAATGCAAAGCTAAAGTCTCAGCTCATTATATTAAACGCGCTATCTCAGAGTAGTCTCAAACTATTGCATGCATTCTTTGTTTTTCTTTCTTTTTAACTGCCCACTATGAACAAATCATCATCATCATCATCAACAACCTGTATGCGTCCACTGCTGGACATAGGTCTCCCTAAGCTCTTTCCATCTGTCTCTGTCTTGTGCGGCTTGCATCCAGTTATTGCTCACAAGCTTCAGGTCGTCAGTCCATCTAGTTGGTGGGCGTACTCTGCTTCGTATTTCTTCTTGCCTTGGTCTCCACTCTAAAATACGTTTTGTCCATCGGTTGTCTGATAATCTGGCGACGTGTCCTCCCAATTCCATTTTAACGATGCGATTTTTTCTATAGCGTATGTTGTTTTTGTTCTACGACGTATTTCTTGAATTATCTTGTACAGCCTTCATTATGGCATCATTTGCTTGATTTACATTTTCTATTTCGTCTTGCAAGTCTTGTATATATCTGGTTAGTGTATTTTCATACAGGTCGTTGTATTCTGGGGGAATTCATTTGTGATTTCTTGTTTTTAGGATCATCTTTATTCTTTCCAATTTGACATTTAATAGTGTCTTAGCTCGGACTGGTCTGCGGTCGCTTCCTATTAAAAATTTGTTACGTACTTCGATGTCTTTTATTATTTCTTTTGTTTGTGATGATATAATCTATTTCATTTTTGACATTGCCATTTGGGCTGATCCATGTCCATTTACGCTGAGGCTTGTTGCCTCAGCGTAATGTTATTTTATGTTTTTTAACTCTTTCCCAGTTCCATGATCTTCTGGTCTGATATAAGAGTTCTGACATTGTATGAAGTAATATACATTTGTCGCTCTTTGCAGAAGCCCTATATTTTCCGTTCGTCTTTATGGAAAATAACTTTTGGGGTTTTAAGAGATTAACACGCCATGCTTAGCTGGTGCGTGTAAGCGAGTTGGTTTGGTGTTTAAAAAATCGAATATAATGTAATACAAACGTCTTATAATGAACTTATTAAAGATAATAACTTGAAAGTAATGAAGAATTTGCCTAAAAAACCAACTACATACAATTCATCTTGTCCCAAACTTTAGTGCCTGCCAAAAATTCATAAAGAAGGGGTACCACTTAGGCCTATTGTAAGCTCCATAAATTCAGTAACATATGACATCCAAAAGTCTTACTAACATTCTTAAAGATGCTTTTAATGAAGTGAACAACTATAATGCAAGGAATATATTTTCGTTTGGTAACGATGTCAGATGTCATAATGAGTTTTACTCTGAAGGACTGAAAAACATTAGTAAATACTTAAATGTGAATAGACAATTATTTTCCGGTATTTATAGATATTATATTTTAAAAGCCTTTGGTTTTGTTTCGCTGGAAAGGCCAAAGCCACCAGGTAGTAATTGTATTTAGAAAGTATAAGATAAAACCGTTATCATTGTCAAAGAAAGTTGTTTAGAAGCGATGCTTGGGTTTTTCTGATATAAAATAAGAGAAGGGATATAGGAATTTTCTGATTGGTTAGCGAGTTTGGAATGGTGATGAAAGAGAGTGAATGTTTTGAAAGTTTGGAGTAGAAAAGATTATTATGTGATGGTCATCCGAAAGAAGCAAGGAAGTTTTGTGTAGCCAGTTAAGAAGCAAGTACCAGTGGTGTTAATAGTTAGAAGTGTGTGGCTGAAAGGTGGAACGGGAGATAGGTCAAAGTTGAAAAGTCGAATACCTCCTTGATTCTATAAGTCCAAGTGAGTAAGTCACAAGAACTAAAATTATTAAAAATATTTGCGACACCAAGTAAAAAAAATACTTGGGTCTCAGGAGATGTTAGTATATGAAAGAGAGGAGAGAATTTTGAAGTGTGTTGAACGAGTACTGGTAAAAGAGACCTGCTCGTGTTTTAGAGAAAGAGTTGCTGGTATGCTGATAGTTTGATACTTAGAACGGAGAAGGCTTTGATTGGGTAACATAACCAACAAAAGGGAGCTGTTTTGGTCGAAAGGTGAGGTGTTTGGTTTTAGGCCCGTATCATATTTATGTTGAGAATAATTCGGTCGAATTTAAGGGTAAATTAAATGCTCTTGAAATCGGAGATATTATTCTTTCTAACTTTCCGGAGATAGACAATAAAATTATAAGTATCGATTCTATAGGTCGGAATAGGGTTAGGATCAAGTTAAAGGATTATAAATCAGCAAATTTTCTAATAAATAATAAAAACGAAAATATTTTTGTTAAAAATAACTTTGTATTGTATATCCCAAAATTTATTCTTCATAGACAAGGTGTTATTAGAGATATAGAAAAAGATTTTTCAGACGGCGTACATAAAAGATAAAATAAGACAATTTGATCAACATTGCACTTTTGAAGTATCTAATGTCAAAAGAATAAAAACGTAAAGTAGAAAAAAATTACGGATGAAGGCAAAATAGTAGAATATGTACCCACAAAGTCTTGCATTGTTATTTTTCAAATCACAAATCTTACCAAAATATATTTCTATTAATAAAGTTATCAAGGAGGTAGAGCCGTATAACCAGAAAGTATTATTATGTTATAACTGCCTCCGTTTTGGTCATCTGGGAGGTCAGTGTCGAAGTAAACCAAGATGCAGCAAATGTCAGGAGTCCCATACCACACAAGATTGTAAAAATTCAGATTACATACCACGGTGCTTTAACTGTCAAGGAAAATCATCTTACTACTAATTTGTCTGCTTGTCCAGAATTTAAAAGACAAAAAATTGTAAAGGAAACCATGAGCTCTTGCAATATTAATTTCTTTGATGCAAATAAACAGGTCCCAAAAAATACGTACGCAAACATAGTCGCTCATAATACTTCTGCCATGGAAAGTGGTCAAATATCCTCGACAAATTATTCCCAACGGCCTCAATCTGGACCTACCCCTTCTAGTACAATACAGTATCATTCCTCTCAACCTCAGTACTCACAGTCCCACAATTTACAACCCCAAATCCTATAATAACAATTTTACTAATTATATGTTTTCTTCTCCTACAACTTCAAACCCAAACAAAAGGCACAGACCAACCAGCCCTGATCCCATTGAAATTTCAAGAAAAGAAATACTTACTCAACCAAAAACCTCTTTTGTCTCGGGGGGAATTTTTAATAGTCAACATTATTTAAAAAACTCAGCCGGAGTAAAATTACAATCAGAGGAATTAAATGCAACAATAAGTTTAGTTTTAGAAGTAGTTCTCAATATTATAAGTAATATAAAACAAACAAACAATTTCGATGTATCAAAATCTGAAATTGTGGAATTAATTAGTAAACATGTAAACCATACCTTGTCTTCAAATTCGCAGACACAAACGCGAACATAAATTTGCTGCAATGGAACTGTCGTTCAGCAGTAGCTAATAAAGTAAATCTAGAATATCTGCTATATCAAAATAATATTTCCATAGCATTGCTTTCAGAAACGTGGTTTAAATCAAAATACTATTATAATTTTAAAGGTTACAATTGCTTTAGATCAGATCGGGCAGACGGTTATGGTGGAACTGCCATTTTATTAAAATCAAACTTAAGATGCGAAGAAATAAATCTTAAAAATAGATATCCTTTCACTCACAAATGTATTTCAGTTAAAATTCTCCGAGGTAAAAATCCCATCAATATTGTGTCAGTTTACATTGAACCAAAGACCAAGATATCTGAAAGTCAATGGTTGGAATTCTTTAAAGACATACCTAAACCGTTTATTATTGGTGGGGATTTTAATTCCCACAGTATCGCATGGGGCTGCGAAATTGAAGACAGCTATGGTAAAAAACTTTTAGAATGTATTGATCATTGTAATTTGATATGCTTGAATGATGGATCGCCCACATTAGCAACTAGTAAGAGTCCATCCGCTATTGACTTAACCTTTTGTACACAAGATATTTCAAAATTTTTTACTTGGAGAGTCCTACAGGACCCTCATGGATCCAATCATCTTCCGATTATCATTAACATGGAAACAGATCATATAACTTCATTTACAGCTCAAAACTATCACAAGATCTGGAATCTTAACAAGGCCGATTGGAAATTATACACATCTGTACTAGAAGCTGTAAATCCTCCTGGAAACTATCAAACTCTAATAGCAAACATTAATAAAGCAGCCAATTTAGCAATACCAAAGTTTTCATCTAACGGAACACATAAGAGACGAATTTCGAACCAATGGTGGTGTGAAAGTTGCAAAACCGCCGCTGATAACCGAAAAATTGCATATGGAAAATATAAACAAGATCCTACAAGAAATAATTTAGTTGAATTTAAGAGACTTGACGCTGTCGCAAAAAAACTTTTCAAACAAAAGAAAAAACAGAATTGGGTAGAATACTGCGAAAGCCTAAATTCAAAAACACAAATCAGTGAAGTGTGGAAGAAAGTAAACACTTTTAAAAACCGCAAACAGTCCAACAAGATTCCAATAGATCCAGAATCCAGCTGGCTAGATGAATTCCATAAGAAAATATCTCCACAGTGGGTACCTTCACAACATTTTCCAGAATACAGCGAAACAGTGTCAAGAGATAGGTTTGGCTTAGAAGAACCATTTAAAATGTGGGAGTTAGAGCGAGTACTTAGTCAACAAAATAGCAGTGCTCCAGGTAAAGACAATATTTCATATTCCATGATATACCATATTCCTCACCACTATAAAATATCATTATTAAATATTTTTAATGACATTTGGAATGATACGTCACAAATTCCAGACAGCTGGAAGGAATATATTCTAATACCTATTAAAAAACCTGGTAAGCCAGAAAATTGCAGTAGATCATATAGACCAATATCCTTAGCCTCTTGCTTCCTAAAGACGTTAGAAAGGTTAATAAAAAATAGAATTGAACATTGGTTAGAGCAAGAACATATTCTCCCAAAATCTCAGTATGGATTTCGAAAATCAAAATCAACCCAAGATGCCATAACTGCCTTAGTCTCATCCATACTAATAAACTTTACTGATAATATGTATACTATGGCTGCTTTTCTTGATGTCTCCTCTGCATTCGATACCGTTAACTTGGACATTATGCATAAAAAGCTATTAGACATCGGCTTCCCCATCACCATAGCTAGTTTTCTGAGGACATTGTACACTAATAGATCAACTTTTTTAAAAATCAACCATTCCATCTCTCCACCACGTCTTACGAATATAGGACTTCCACAGGGTAGCATATTAAGCCCAATACTATTTATTTTATATAATATGGATATAGAAAATTGTATTAATAGCCCAACAAAAATTATTCAATATGCTGATGATGTAGTAGTTTACACAGCCCACAAATCATTGGATATATGTAAAAATAATTTTGATCTCTCAATTAAAGCTGTTCTTAATCACTATGAAAATATTGGTTTAGATATATCAGAATCTAAAACTGAAATTTGTATTTTCTCTAGAAAACATCAAATTCCACAAGGGCATCTGGAAATAGGTCAAATTCAGTTCCCTATTAAAAATTGTATAAAATATCTCGGTACTTATTTAGACAGAAAACTCCTATGGAAGGATCAAATTCATCATGTCATAAAAAAGCCTGAAAATGCAATGAACATTCTAAGAGCCTTTTGTAGAACTTACTGGGGCGCTGATCCAAATGTAGCACTTTTATTTTACCGTACTATGATTCGTCCCATTTTCGATTACAGTTGTCATTTATATGGAACTGCCGCAAACACACATTTAAATAAATTAGAAATACAAAAAAATAAATGCCTTCGGCTTTGTCTTGGATATTTGAATTCTACACCTGTTAATATAATGGAAGTTGAGGCGATAGAACCACCTCTGAAATTTCGACGGGAGTTTTTAAGTGATAAATTCATTACTAGAGCCATAGGGAAAAATACTAACTATCTACAGGATATTCATATTTTATCAATTTTAGATCTAACTCATAAATATTGGACAAAGAAAAAATGTTCTCTTCTGGTAAATAGTTACCTGAGGATATCTCAATACCGACATACTTTCTATACGTATGAAAATCAAGTTTCACCTATGTATTCCCATATATTAGAAGAGCTTTTTTCAAAACACATTAATACCTTTTTTATGGACAGTAATTTAGATCCAGTCGCTTTTCAATCATTTACACGGCATAAATGGCCAAACTATCAGTTTTACTTTACAGACGGATCTAAAGTACAAAACAAAGTAGGATGTGCATTAATTAATGTTCAAAGCGGATTTAAAAAATTATTGAAATTGCCAGCTGAATCATCGATATACACTGCTGAAATGACAGCGATTCTTCTTGCATTAAGGCATATACATAGTAACGAACCCTACAGCTGCATAATATTTACAGACAGTAAGAGTGTCGTCGACAGACTAACAAACGTACATAGGTCCAAACAACTAAATCATATAGAACTAGAAATTATGACTATTTACAATAAAATTACAAATTTAGGGAAAAGCATTATTATATCATGGATAAAGGGACACGCGGGCATTAAGGGCAATGAAATAGCAGATAGCCTAGCCAAATCTGCCCTAGACATAGGCGAAGAAGCTCCCTTGAACTTACTCCCCTTTTCAGACATTGATATAATTAGTAAACAGCATCAAAAAGAAAAATGGCAAACATATTATCGAAACACGAGAACTGGAAATAATTACAAACAAATGCAGCCTGAAATACCCATAAAAAGATGGTTTCATACTCTATCAAATAGCCATTTCATAAGGGTTATAAACAGATTAAGATCTAATCATGCTCTTACCCCCCTTCATATGTACAAGTTGGGTCTCGCGGAGTCACCTAATTGCAAGTGTGGAAAAGAAGGTAACTTATTACATATTTTTCTTGAATGTTCCCACGAATCAGTAAACATAAACAAATTTTATGATAATCTTATTATATTAAAAATTCCACTTCCCGTCTACCTGAACAATTTGATTTTCTCTAGAGATATCAATATATTAAAAATGATTTACGAACATATCAAAAACTGTAAATATAAATTGTAGCTTAAAACTAACTTATATTTAAGTAAATATTGTATTATAGCAAAAAAAAAAAAAAAAAAAAAAAAAAAAAAAAAAAAAAAAAAAAAAAATTTAAATATAAAAAAAAAATTAAAAAAAAAAAAAAATCATAAAGAAATAAAAAAAAAAAAAAAAAAAAAAAAAAAAACAAAAAAGATATAAACCTCCGAGATGTTGAATCGGGTTATGTCTTAGCGCAGGAAAAAAAAAAAAAAAAAATTAAAAAAGAAAAAAAAAAAAAAAAAAAAAGAATTATTACTAATTACTAATTATTAATTGTTAATTGCTAATTATTACTAATTGCACGTTAGATTGTACGGATGATTATATGTTTATTCCTCTAATTGTAAAAAATTCCTCTGATTGTAAAAATTGTTTGTCTTTAAATTTGTCTGGCTAATTGGCTCGGCCAAGGCCATCAAACTGAATAAAAAAAAAAAAAAAAATTTTATCCCGATAAGGAACAACTAAGAGATACTGAAAGCCACGAGAAAAGATAAGTATAACCTAAGCTGATTTATTTTTTGTTTGTATAATAAGATGGCAACCTGAGATTGTTTTTTTATGTATGATATGCGACACTTAGATAATTAATTAAATAATTAATTAAAGTCATTAAATAAATAAAAGGTTAATATAAAAGTAAGAAAAAGCAGATCATAATAATATATATATATATATATATATATATATATATATATATATATTGTTATGATGTATTGTTTGTTTGAATGATGAGCAATGAGTATTTTTAATAATATAATATATAGGGTTTTTATCGCGGTTCTCAAAGAATTAGTTTGTAAGTACTTTTTTAAATTATCTTTATTAGATCTACTATGAAACACACATATATATATATCTAAACTAGCTAATGTAAATTTAAAATAAACTATCTTTAAATTGAAATTCTTATGAAACTAATTAAATTCTATAGACAATGTAAAATTTAAACAAACTATCTTCAAAATTGAAATTGTTATGACACTAACTAAATTATATTAACAAAATTTTTGTACCTTTCTGTCACTGAATGCCTAAATGAACTGTTTTCCACTATATAGATTATAATCACCACTCAAATGTCTTCTTCTCAGCTTCGGTTATCCTTGTTTTTATGAAATTACTTTTTCCAATTATCAGCTTCCACCAATTTAAGATATTTTTCTTCACAGCATTTATAAACCACCAAGCAAACCAGCAAACAGCATTTATATTTATTCTTCTTTTCAATATATCAATATCCAATCACCAAAATATCATTTAATTTTAATATTCAATTAATACTTCTTCCATTATCATCATTTATACATAACATACTTTTTAATCTTCAATATTATTTTCTTTATACTGTTTCTTAATATTGATTTAACTCACTATATTGAACAATTGTAACTGATTGACTGCCTCTAACTAATTTTCATACTAAAAAACTCATAACTGATTGACTAACTGAATGGACTTTCTTACTAAAACTTTCTGACTGACTGACTTTTTGTATCCAAATCACCGGGTATTTATATCTTTTTGGATGTTCCAGAACCATCTGTTAAGAAATCATGTTCCATTTGTTCTATTAAATACATGTCTGAATTTTCTGGAACAAACCATTTCGCAAACAAGGCCATCTCCGGTGATCTAGAGAATTCCATACTTTTCTATTAATAATTTTGTTGACATTTAGGCTTTTCAGATCAGAATATACACTTAAATCATTAACTTAACATTCTAATTTAATAAACTACACATTTTATTATTATAACCCCACTTTATATTCACAACCATTCCTTAAATGTCACTTCAGAGTATGTATATCTGGTTGCCTAGTCACACGGCTCACTTAAATATATTTACAACATTATAATTATATAAAAAAAATACTTTTTATATGCTAATTTCTTAAAAATGCCCTCACATAAATAATTTTTATTAAATTCTCTAGTATATAACTTCTTAAAATAACCAAATACTTGCTATATCTAATATTATCTAGTATATAACTTATAAATTATTTTCTTTAAACACTAATCATATCAATATATATATATATATATATATATATATATATATATATATATATATATATATATATATATTGTTGTACTTTTGAATGTCCATAAGCAATAAAAAACCGATATACAAATTTTATTACTTAAATAAAAATTAAAATTATTGATATTTCATAAAGACACGGGCATATGAATTTTCAAACATCCTGTATAAGACAAAATATGTATTTTAAGTTGTTCGAAGAATTGTTCATTAGGCCTCAGAGACAAGACTTTCAAATATTATCGATAAGAAATTTAAATAAGTCGGGTATTGTGGAATGGTTTTACCCGGAATAAAAGTGTATATAGAAAGTGTTGAACAATAGACCGGGATTTGCGGTGGTTTTCTCCCCGAAAGATTATATCGGTAAAAGTTTATTAACAAAAGACATTGAATTGAGAAACAGGTATCGTTTGTAGCTATTAGTAAGAAATATTTGTAAAGCAGATAGATTTAGTTAGAATAATTAAAGAAGGTTTGTTTTCTGGAATAACCCGAATGACGTTTTATAGAGAGAGTTGGGTGGCAACGATATACGTCACAAGAGGTGGATGATTTTTATTGGTCAATTTTTGAATGCAAGGAGGTTGATTTTGGCTATGAGATAGGAGAGAGAAAAAAAGGTTAGTTAGTCAGTTTTCGTCGTCCAAGAAGGAAGGAGCTTTGTGATTTGTGTTTGTTTGAAGTCCCGAAGACGTAATTTACCGGGTGTGTTTATTTGCGGTGTAAAAGCTGACCAGTGTGAGGAACGGGGTACAGAGAGATAGAAAACCAAAGGGCCTAAGAATATTAATAGCAGACGAAGCCGGAAACATTTGGAGATACAAGGACAGATAGGAGAAAGGTGTACGTCATCTGGACCACAATAGGAGCAGAAGCAGAGAAAGGATTTTTTTGTTGTGGCGTGGCCATAGAATTGCAACGGCAGAGAAGGAAAGGTCAGTCAAATTTCATTAGAGCCGGAGTGTGATTTTCATTTATTAATTAAATAAATTGAATAAATAATAGAGACAGTTAATTTTGCGATCACTTAAAAAAAAAGGAATTATAAAAAGAGCTTAGTTATAACAC
The DNA here is from genome assembly GCF_040954645.1 of Diabrotica undecimpunctata. NCBI lineage: Eukaryota > Metazoa > Arthropoda > Insecta > Coleoptera > Chrysomelidae > Diabrotica > Diabrotica undecimpunctata. The sequence goes on from NW_027312866.1 coordinate 14,864, forward strand.
ATATTAAAAATCAATGTAAAATAACATTTGGGTCCATGATAGAAAACAACTTCTCATATATTTAAAGTTAGTATATTGCAAATATTACAGGATTGATTGTTATATAAAATTTCATTAAAATAAAGGACATCTCACATATAGTTCAGTTGAAATTCTATGTATTTTATTCAGGTCATATTACCTATCCCGATTAGGACGCCAATTGGAAAATATTTTGAATCCACGATCAAAGGTAAATCGTACAATTTAAATAGCCTGAGATTGTAATTAATTAATGCTGATTTATTGTGATTAATTGGAGATTAGTTCATTTAATAAATATAGACAGGATTTTTCCTAAGTAAGCAATATAATACAATTTAAATAGCATAACAAAATGGCCCCCAACGTGTAAAGCTTTGAAAAATATTTCTAGTTGGCAAATTTGAAAGGATAGGAGTAGACGAGCAGATATTTGAAAGTTTATATGCCGGGAATAAAGTGAAATATTATGTAAAAATTGAGGACATAAAGATTATATATTTTTTTTAAGATACAATTTACCATAATTGATTTATTCGTGATATTGACAATTTATAGGTTACCATAATTGATTTATTTGTGTGATATTTAAATTTGATAATTTTACCATACTTGAATGATTTGATTGATTTTGACATTTGATATTTTACCATTTGATTTATTTGTGGGATATTGAAATTTGATACTGGTACTCAAGAGTTATTACATTTGAACAGGAAAAGTCCCGTTTGTTGCAACAGACCAGTAGAATTTTATATTTGGCGGGGAAATTATTGCACAAATTTCAAAGTTTCATATTTGGCGGGGATAAATAATCTAACGAACATGTCGACCACAAGGAGTCAAAGCAAAACGCAAGAAAGGAAAGAGGATAAGATAGAAGAGGAAACAATTATTGATGAAGGATCGGATAATGAAGGAAATGCTACAATAATGGAGGAAAGAAAAGAAACAGGGATGTTAGAAAAATTATTAGCTATGATGCAAATACAGACACAACAAATACAAGAATCGTCACAAAAAATGGATAAAAATCAACTGGAAACAAAACACATAATGGATGAATCACAACAAAGAACGGAACAAAAATTGGACAATTTGGAAGAAAACCAAAGAAAAATGGAACAAAAAATGGAAACGCGTATGGACAAATATGAAAACGAAATAAAAGTCTGTTTAGAAAGAAGTAGGGAAGAAACAGAGAGGAAAATAGAATTGCAGAGAGAAGAAATCGAAACTAAAATGAAGGATATTCAGAGTATGCAAAAAAGGGAATTAGAACAGATAGAAATAAAATTTGAAAATGCGCTACAAGAAGACCGGAAAGAAACGGAAAGGAGATTTAAACAAATTGCAGAGATGGAGATAAGAGGAGTAGAAAGAAAGGAAGTCATCGTACATAGCACAGAAGACGTAAAAGTACGATTTGGCGGGGATATAAGGAAAATACACCCAGTGCCTTTTTTAAATAACCTAAAGGAAAAAGTCAAATACATAGGACCGTTTGCAACAGCAAAGGAAACCATCAGAAACCATCTCACAGAAGAGGCAAATCTTTGGTTTGTCAGCAAGGAAGAAGAATTGGACAATTGGCAAGATTTTGAGAGAAGATTCTTAAATTATTTCTGGGGAAAAATCCAGCAACTACAAGTAAATAAAGAGTTACAAAATGGAAAATACCATGAGAGGATGGGCGTATCAGAAAAGATGTACGCATTACAACTCTATAATAATGCAAAACATTTGCAATATAATTATTCATCAGAACAATTGGTAGAGTTGATATCGCGACATTTTGAAGATACCTTGGAAGACCACATAAATCTCCAAAATTACAAGGACATTGACAGCTTATGTCAATTTTTGCAAATGAGAGAATCACGTAGGCATGAAAGAAGAGAAAGAAGACCGCAAGAAAATTATAGACAAAGAGAAAACCAAGAATATAGAGATAGAGGTCAAAATTTTAGAAGAGATTATACAAGACGAGAATTCATACCTAGACGGGGATATGAAAATAGACCGAACGGAAGAGAGAATTATGAACCCAGAACCCAGAGATGGAATGAAAACAGGGATCGGGAAAATCAGAGTAGAAATAACCGCCCATACCAAGGAAACAGATACAATAACCCACGGAATGAACAGGAATCTCGCGGTAATCGATACGGGAATGATAGACCAAAAGAGAACAGAAGAGAAATAAATAATATGCAAAAAGAAGAAAATGAATATGAGAGAGAAGATGACGGGAGAGAGAAAAAACAGAAGAACAACAGGCGTGTTTTCAAGAAGGCGCTCACTAAAAACGAAGAAACAAACAGGAATTTTTTGTCACCCCAAGGAATTTATTAAACTGGCAGGAAACAATGAAAAGAGAAATGGAGTTAATTTAAAATTTGTGGATGGATTTATAAATGAGAAACCAATTAAAATTATGATAGACACAGGCTCTGAAATAACACTGGTCAACAGAAAATTAATCGAAGAAGTAAATTTAACAAGTCTAATTTATAAAATACCTAGGGTGAATTTAGTGGGCGCAAATAAATGGACATATTGGCAGTAGAAAGGTATGGCTTGTATTTAGGGAAAACTACATCAGTCGACAAGATTACCGCATTGCAAAAGAGATCACACATAAATGCGAAGTATGCCAGAAATACAAGAGCAGGAATTTTAAAAACGAAAATATTGCAAAGAGCATTGTATCCCGGAACAACCTGGACATTATAGCCATCGACATGTTAAGCGATCTAATTGTGACCACGCAAAGGAACAAGCATATTCTGGTGATGGTGGATGTGTTCTCAAAATACGTAAAATTATATAGTTGCCGCACCACAAAAGGGGAAGAAATATTGAGAAAAATAGACAATTTCATCGCTACGGTAGGAACCCCAAGAAAAATTTTACTAGACAATGCAACGTACTTCCGAAATGATCGTTTCAAGGGACAGCTTAGAGAACGGGGAATCGAGACGAACTTTGTAAGCATCAGGCATCCCCAAAGTAATCCTTCTGAGCGATTTATACAAGAGGTAACGAAATTTCTTCGCATTGCAACGGATGGTCAACATCGGCGATGGGACAGAAAATTGGGAGAAATAGAGATGTACCTAAATTCCATGCCAAGTACAGTAACGAAAGAAACACCAGAATACATCATGAAAGGCGTCATGCCGATAAGACCGTGGGAAGATCCAGAACAAAGAGAGTATCGACAGGTTATAGAAACCGTTCAGAGGAGATTAAGAAGAAGCAATGAGAAATACATCCAGAGACAGGGTCATAATAGGAAACGAAGACCAGTAACTTTCCAAAAGGATGACAAAGTAATGGTAAGAGCATTAAGAGTGTCAAATCTTCAGACCGGTATTTGCGCAAAATTGATGCCTGTTTTCGAAGGGCCATACATAGTAAACAACGAAGATGGAGTAAACAGCTATGAGTTGAAACATATGGATTCTGAAAAGATCAGAGGTATTTATAATATCCATGATGTATATAAATATCACGAATGAAGATTTAAATTTGTATAAAGTAGATAGTAGGATAGGATAATACGTAGCATAAGTACAGATAGCATACAGGAAGTGCGTTTATTTTGCCTCGAGAAAATTTAGTTGCATAAATTGATAAATTTTATCGATTACAAAGGCGGGGATTTGTTGTACTTTTGAATGTCCATAAGCAATAAAAAACCGATATACAAATTTTATTACTTAAATAAAAATTAAAATTATTGATATTTCATAAAGACACGGGCATATGAATTTTCAAACATCCTGTATAAGACAAAATATGTATTTTAAGTTGTTCGAAGAATTGTTCATTAGGCCTCAGAGACAAGACTTTCAAATATTATCGATAAGAAATTTAAATAAGTCGGGTATTGTGGAATGGTTTTACCCGGAATAAAAGTGTATATAGAAAGTGTTGAACAATAGACCGGGATTTGCGGTGGTTTTCTCCCCGAAAGATTATATCGGTAAAAGTTTATTAACAAAAGACATTGAATTGAGAAACAGGTATCGTTTGTAGCTATTAGTAAGAAATATTTGTAAAGCAGATAGATTTAGTTAGAATAATTAAAGAAGGTTTGTTTTCTGGAATAACCCGAATGACGTTTTATAGAGAGAGTTGGGTGGCAACGATATACGTCACAAGAGGTGGATGATTTTTATTGGTCAATTTTTTGAATGCAAGGAGGTTGATTTTGGCTATGAGATAGGAGAGAGAAAAAAAGGTTAGTTAGTCAGTTTTCGTCGTCCAAGAAGGAAGGAGCTTTGTGATTTGTGTTTGTTTGAAGTCCCGAAGACGTAATTTACCGGGTGTGTTTTATTTGCGGTGTAAAAGCTGACCAGTGTGAGGAACGGGGTACAGAGAGATAGAAAACCAAAGGGCCTAAGAATATTAATAGCAGACGAAGCCGGAAACATTTGGAGATACAAGGACAGATAGGAGAAAGGTGTACGTCATCTGGACCACAATAGGAGCAGAAGCAGAGAAAGGATTTTTTTGTTGTGGCGTGGCCATAGAATTGCAACGGCAGAGAAGGAAAGGTCAGTCAAATTTCATTAGAGCCGGAGTGTGATTTTCATTTATTAATTAAATAAATTGAATAAATAATAGAGACAGTTAATTTTGCGATCACTTAAAAAAAAAGGAATTATAAAAAGAGCTTAGTTATAACACATATTAAAAATCAATGTAAAATAACATTTGGGTCCATGATAGAAAACAACTTCTCATATATTTAAAGTTAGTATATTGCAAATATTACAGGATTGATTGTTATATAAAATTTCATTAAAATAAAGGACATCTCACATATAGTTCAGTTGAAATTCTATGTATTTTATTCAGGTCATATTACCTATCCCGATTAGGACGCCAATTGGAAAATATTTTGAATCCACGATCAAAGGTAAATCGTACAATTTAAATAGCCTGAGATTGTAATTAATTAATGCTGATTTATTGTGATTAATTGGAGATTAGTTCATTTAATAAATATAGACAGGATTTTTCCTAAGTAAGCAATATAATACAATTTAAATAGCATAACAATATATATATATATATATATATATATATATATATATATATATATATATATATATATATGTTATATTAATAATTATATATAATTATTTATCAATGGTTCGATAATTATTTATACACTTCATCTGGAAAAAACTACAATAGAAAGAAGAACTGTCAGGCTTTAGAACTAGAAGATCTTGTACCAACAACGTCTTTTACTTAAAACAACTAACAGAAAAACGATCAAATACAAATATGGATACTCACCTTATGGTCATGGATCTATGCGGGGCGTATGGTACAGTTTTTGTAAAAATGGTCAGGAAGACACTACAAGAAACCAACACCAGTAACACTCTCAAAAACGCCCATATATAGAGGTTAACTGCAATAATAAAAATATGTCAAAGAAATTTATATAAATTTTTAAATAAATATTTTTATATAAGAAACCTGAAAAAAATTTATGAGAATCCGGCCATTTTAAGCATTTAAATAAAAGTGATTATGCATTTAAAGGCGTGGTAGAGCTACCAGATTGTATCCTTGAGTTAGAAACTCCTGCACATTTTTTCAAGTTTTTGTTTTCAAAAGAAGTAATACCCATGATTGTTAAATAATCGAATGCAGGATAACATAAACAAACCTGCCAATATTACCGAAAACTAAATAGAGCAATTCATAGTAACTGTAATATTTATGTCATTGGTGAAATTACCATCATCGAGACTTTACTGGATTGCAACTGTAGGTCAACCACAAGTATTTGAATCTATGACCTGCAAGAGATGGGAAATTATAAAAAACACCTTCATTTTAGTGATAATAGGAACTTCGTTAAACTGTTCAAAATTCGACGTCTATTAGACAAGAATGCCTTTTACTAGTTTTCAAGGAGGAGCATCTAGTTGTTGACGAATAAATTAACTCTACGAAATGCCAGCACCACTTCAAACAATATAATCCGGCAAAACCTCACAAGTGGGGATACAAAAATCAAGTACTTAGTGGTGTATCAGGTTTTAGTTATGACTTTGATATTTTTGCTGGTGAACAAAGAAATACTTTTCCAAATGGCCCGCCTGATTTAGGAGTCAGTGAAAATGTTGTCACTAGACTGACAGAGACAGTGCCGAAGAACGTTAATCATGAAATATTTTTCGATAACTGGTTTAATAGTTAACAATTACAGATTTATCTTACAAAAAATGGATTGTTGCCTTTAGGAACGGTTCGATTAAACCATGTTCCAAATTCAGGAATCCCATCCGAAAAAGAACTAAAGAAAAAAGAACGTGGTTTCATTGTAGAAAAAGTTGCCCTTGTTGAAGACGTAAACATAAGTCTAATAACTTGGTTCGATAATAAGCCAGTAAATATGTTATCAAGTTACGTTGGCAGTGAAGCTAGAACCACGAAACGTAGGTACTTCTGAAAAGAAAAAACGTACAAAAAGGTTCCATGCCCTCAAGCTGTTGAAGTTTATAATCAGCTGATGTGAGGAGTGAACTTATTAGACTCAATGCTGAAGCTTTACATAATCCATCTAAGATCAATGAAATGGTATAAACGATTTTTTTTCATATCTTGGATCTATTTATGTGTTGTAAACGCATGGATACTCTGACGTAGAAAAAATCAACAAAATTGCTATATGATATTATTTTACTTTAAACAAGCCGTTTCTGAACATTTATAAAAATCTGGGAAGTCACTACCAAGAGAGGTCGTCCAGTAGGACAAAATGGGACTCCAACGTCTAGTCGTCAAGGAACTCCACCTGTGTTAACCAATGGAACAACCCAAACACCAACAAAAAAAAAAGAAAAACTCCTGCAAGACATCAAGAGATACGGTTAAATTCTGTGCGTACGGACAACATTGGACACATGCCAGAGTGGTACATATAGCGCAAATATCGCCAACAGTGTCAAATATGTACAAAAAACTAACACCAAATGTATAAAGTGTAAAATAATTTTATGTTATAATGAAAAAAGGAATTGTCTATCACAACTAATGTATTTTTGTATATCAATATTTTATTAAAATATGTTTGTATAATGCATGCGAAACCACACATGGATTTTCAAAAAATCTTCCAGTTTGTATTTATTGCATATGAAACCATATATGGGTTTACAAAAATTTTTTTATATATAGGACCAAACAGTTATTTTAAATGCACTAATGCCTTTTATATGTCTTAACAAATAACACAATACATAAAAATATTTTTTATTTCATGTTTTGCAATAATTCATGCAGTAGAGCGTTAAATATGGTAACATTTTAAAATATTTTTTTTATAAAATAGCACACAGTTGTATTAAAATTGTCCTCTAACACTTATAGATCTACAAAAAAAAATACAAAAGAAGCATTTACTGAGGCAGTTAGTAGTCAAGTCAGTGATATTCAGGTAAAAAATTGATTAAAATAATATTTGCAGGTCATAGAAGTGATAATGTTCATCAAACAAAAAAAAAATTTATCTTAATAATGTACAGCTGCGGTCACTGAATAGTTTACACCTTCATTTTTAGATTGTATACCTATTGTATATTGTAAAACCGCAGTGTCGTGCGGATTTGCGAAATGTCAAAGTGCTTGTCAAAAATTTCGCCTGTATTGAAAAATAATATGAAAATCCATTAAACGCGTCTAAAATGTCTATAATGCATTTAGTAACGCGCAAAAACAAAAGAGAAGTTACCAAACTCCAAGAGGGTTGGTCTGTAAGACAAGATAATGCGAATTTGAACGTGAGCCATATGTGCATATGCAAAATCAAACAAAGATTGGATTATTTTCATTCTATAGTAATATTATGTGGTTCAGCAGAAACAAGATCTTCACAGAGCAACAAGATGAGGTGTTAGATTATCAGCAACAGTAGATTATCTGAGAGAAATTTCTTTTGCCACAGCTCGAAAAGCTAACAAAGATACAGAGTTTCGGGGCAGCACTGCAAGTAGAAGGATTAAAGCAAGTAGATTGATAAATTGTGTATCTGCAAGAAAACCTTTTTTTTTTACTGAGGATCACAAAAAGAGATGAGTTTCCTTTTGTAGTGATTTCATAAACCTTGAAGAATACTTTTGATGTTACGTTTCATTTTCTGATGAAAAACTATTTTAGTTAGATAGTAATGGCCGACTAACAGTTTATAGGCCCAGAAATAATAAATTTGATAAACGGTATACTCATCATTTCAGAAATAGTGGAGGATTTTCGGTCAACGTATGGAGCTGAAGGGCCTGCCCATTTGTTCTCATATAGAAGAAAAATTAAAAGGATTATATTAAAAACATATTCTTGAGAACATAATGTTGCCATCAGTGAACCAGAAATTCCCCAATAATAGTTTCATATTCCAACATGACAATTGCCCGGTAAATACGAGTAGAACTGTTTGGGAATGGCTGAAAAAAACTTATGTCAATGTTTTTTCGTGGCCTTCCCGGAGTCTAGACCTTAACCCTATCGAAAATGTGTGGGCAGAGTTGAGAATGAAATTAAATAAATGAAACCATGAGCCACTCAATAGAATTGAAATATGGGAAGCAACTGAGTAGACATGTGAGACTATAACATGAAAAGATTGGTGCGATCTATGAACAGAAGATTGCAAAGGTGACAATGATAGAACTTCCACCAAATATTAATTATGTTAATGTTTATACGAGCTCCTTCCCATATCAGTTGGCCCAACGTTAGATTGATAAGAAAATTAAATTTTAGAGAACAAAAAATAAAAGCGCAGCGTAAATTTTAGAAGTTTTATTTCATCGAACAACATTTTTGAATTTCCTAATTATAGAAAATATTTTATAACGTAATGAAAACTATTGATTAAACAGAATAGGAATAAATTAAAAAAAAACGCATATAATATGTAATATTAACAAAAAAAAATTGAAAGTTTACCACTGAGTTACATCCCCTTTATTTTTCATGACATCCATGATTTTTCGAGGCATAGTTTTTTCCAAATTCTGACAAACTTCTAAATATGAATGAATTCCATTATTGCTGGCAATTTTTCCTTCAATTCGTTGACAGACCTGATAGGATGTTTTCTCAAAGAAAGCTTTTTTCATTTCGCGCCACAAAGTCTCTATCGGGGCAAGTCGAGACTATTAGAAACCCATTCCATAAGTGGTATGCCATGGTCTTCAATCCATTTTAAACTTTTTTTTAAGGTGACAACCTGCGCCGTCCTTTGGAAGACAAAATCTTTTGCTGATGTTAAACGGTGTTCCATAATCGGTAAAAGGGATTCTTCTAAAATATTTAAATATTATTTGTCCGTGTTTACAATCCCATCGATAAAATGTAACTTTCCCACACCTTTAGACGACATGCTGCCCCAGATCATGACAAATGCAGGAAATTTGACTTTTCTCTTCAGACAGTCGGGAAGGAAGGCTTCATTTTTCCTGCGAATAACGCGACTCGTACTGTCTCCGACACACACTTCAAATCTGAACCATTGTATTGAATCCCATTGCGACTGAGTCAAATCTTTGTGCTCTTGTGACCATCTTAGTCTATTTTTCTTTTGTTGTAATGTTAAAAGTGGTTTTTCCTTAAATGAAATTTATTAAAAACAATTCGTACTCATTTTTTTAACTATAAAATTTGTAAGTACCAAATCCTAATTTGTGAGCCTCTCGGTGATATGTTGATCTAGAAACGTATCTTCCAATAACGTCACTCCATAAAACGCTTTACTCCACATAATTTGCTCGTCGATTTGTCACTACAATGCGTCTTAATGCCCTTCTATCTGCTTCAGTTATTTTACTTTTTCGTACATTTCTATGTTTTGTGACGACCGAACCTGTAGTTTTGTATCTTCTGACCATATTTCAACATATTCGCGATTTCCGAATTGGATTTTCCAGAATTAAAAATCTAATAATGATTGAACAAATTTTCTCATCGATAACTTCACCTCGACTCATTGTACAATCCACAAACGGTAAAAAGTTTTACAATACTACAAAATACATTTGACAATAACTGACAATATTATTGTTTTGATGTCATTTTTTTATAGCTACCTCTGGATTTAACGTAATTATAAAAAAATCAACGTATGTTGACATAAGTGAATGCATAGCCAGGGTTTAGTGAAAATTTTTTTTATCGTTGAAAATAAATAAAAAATTATAACGGTAATGTTTTTAATAACTTAATAAAAATGCCATATTAATTAATATGGGAACTTATAAAAACATGCAGAGTATAATTTGTTTATGGTAATCGACTTAAGCTGCAAATTCCATAGGTGGACCAACTGATATAAATTATTTTAAAATAAACTCTGAGATAGCGCGT
>NW_027312867.1:0-25261 GCF_040954645.1 Diabrotica undecimpunctata
CGCGCTATCTCAAAAGAGTCCTGTGTCAACGTTGTGACTACTCATCGAACTAATTCATTATATCTGTAGCATCCCAAGTGTAGATTATTTGATCAAAGTATACTTGCTAACAATATTTAGAAAAATTTGCTGACGTCTGATCTAAAAGTGGGAGCTTCGTTAGCTTCAACGTATAAACTATCTGAGAGACTAGCATTTGAACGTCTCAATCATATCCTCAGAGTACTATTGTGTCACAATTAAATGTGCATCCACTAAATATTTATAATTTGGTCTTTAAAGTGATGTGGTTCAAAACCATTAAGATAACTTATCTGTTGCTTAAGTTTGTTTTCTGTAGGCAAATGAAGTTGAAGCTCTACCATTCGTGTCCATATTAATTGTTGAATTACGTTCCTATATGGGAGCAAACCTGACGCAGATCCATTAAATTAAATTAAAAATAAGTACGTTGTGTTTTGATTTGAATTGTAATTAACATTCTAATATGGCTGATCCCATTTAGAAAAATGGTTTGTTCGAAATTGGGGCCGGGAGGGGGGGAGGGGGGGATAACTAGTTTATGCTTTCTACATCAGATTTATCAGACCTAGTTATTGTTATAATTTATTTACTAATTTTACATAAGATCTGTAGTAAAAAGTAAATCCGTGGATATGTCGGATAGGAGAGCAATTTATATTTTTTGTAAACAGAAGTACTATTACTTAGTAAACTGTTTTACTGTAAAAATCCTACTAAGAAAGCTATATAAGTTATCGACCCGGTTACCGTAAAAGGGTCTTTTTTCGTAGTAGCCTCATTATACTCATTGGCAATACCAGCGACAATTTTGCTAGTGATTGTGGATAGAAGCGTCCTATTTGAGTTTCTTTTTGGCTTGATTTATTTATTTTTGCATGTTCTAGGAACAACAAGCTCTGAATCCGTCGTATATCAATTTTTGCCGGGTGTCACTGGGAGTTTCCGACATCCGGACTTAGAAAACATACCGGGCAAATATGTAAAACTTGATGCTGGGAAATATCAGACGGAAGGGAAGGTATTTTTTTCGAATTTTCTGATTAATTAGAATTTAAAACTTGGGGCAAAGTTTTATGCTGTTGTGAACCGGGTTTATTGCAAAAAGAACAAATAATTTTATCTGTGGATAAAAATAATATGTAATCATAAATGTCAAATATAAATATTCAAGGAGCCTGAAAATTATCTTGAAATGGCACAAAATATACTTGCATACGGAAGGACAAAATATGGATGTAGTTATCCCTGGGGATGACAGTTCGTAGGAATGATATTAAAGAAAAAGCTAAAGTCTTATATTTTTAAGGGAGGCCTTTATTAATTTCATGTGGTACTTCCATTATCATATCATCCGCCGTTTTTGATTTCACTGCTAGGATATAGACCTTCTGGAAATATTCCAACGCATTCTATCCTTGAACCAAACCCTGAATCCAGTTGTGCTGAATGCGCTTGATGTCATCTGACCGGCCTTGTGTGAGGACGTCCTTGATTACGATAAGCCATCGTGTCCTAGGTCCTCCATTCCAGAATTTTCTTAGTCCACCTTCCATCTTTTAATGTGGCAATATGCCCCGCCCAGCTCCCAGAGTACACATTGATCAAAGACCTTCTTATCTATCTTTCAGCACATGGGAATATCTGATCTAAAGACTTCTCTCAGTTTTCCGTAAGCCGCCCATGCCAGTCCTATTCTCACCGTTAGGCTCCGTTGTGTGATTATCTCTTCCTAATTTGATCTCGTGGCCCAGATATTTATAGCTCATACACATGTTCAATTTACGTGCCGTAAATTGAGATGTTTTCGTCAGTACTAGGTTGGTCATATATTGTGTTTTGGAGAAATTAATTTTAAGTACAATTCGGTGTACACGAGCTCTGAAAGTATTGAAGAAGCTGGCAGGCATGATCTACCCGGTCTTCAATAAAAGACTATGTCGTCTGCAAATCTCAAGTATTGTTCAGAAATTCTCCATTTATGTTGACTAAAATATTCTCCCCATTATTGTATTCTCATAGCACTCTGCAACAAAGCGGCTGAATAGCTTAGGAGAAATGGTATCTCCTTGCCTAATTGGGCCCCCTCTCGAAGGAATGTATTTGTGTTGTTATAATACATTTTAACTTCAGCTGTTGCGCTATTGTATTATATATATATATATATATTATATAACATATATATATATACTATATATATATATATATATATATATATATACTATATATATATATATGTATATATTCCGAAGAAGAGTTGTGTACCTATAATCAATACTGCACCTCTGTAAGAGCTCTTAAACATGAAGCCTAGGCTGGACTGAGTCAAACGCTTGCTCAAAATCTATAAAATATTAATATCAAATGCTTGTTTTTTTCTGTAACTTTCTCTATTAATGATTTTATTACTTGTAGGTGGTCATTCGTCCCAAAGCCATCTTAAGCCACACAACCACTAGGCCTGCTCTAGTGGTTGGAGAAAATCCAGCTTAGGTTCCAGTCTGTTAGTAATTATTCTCATAAAGAGCTTATATAACTGAAATAACAAGCTGATAGGTCTGTAGTTTCCATTTTAGTTACATCTCCTTTTTTTGTGCAATATTATCATAATGGCACTGTTCCATTTTTTGGTGCAACTCCTTCAAAGAGGCAGACATTATAAAGGGTTTATAAGCTTTTATGACGCATTCGCTTCCTAATTTTAGCATTTCACTTACAATGCCATCTTTTCCATGTGATTTTCTGTTCTTCATTCCTTTCAACGCTGATTCGATTTCCTCCTCGGTTATATCTGGAAGTTCCTCTGATCCTTGACTTTGTATTGCTGGGATTTCCACCTCTGGAATGTGAGCGATATAATGTTCTATAGTACTCTTTGATAATTTTTCATATTTCTTGTGGTTCATATACAGCATGTCCTTGTCTATTCTTTAGCTTATAAATGTTCCTGGTTCCTGTCTTCAACTTTTGTTTTAGAACTTAAGGCTTTTATTTTGTTATATTATATTAGTTGTTTCTTTAGTGTTAAAATCCATTATGTCTTTCCTAACAGCTTTTTAAATGGTTTTATTTAAATTCCTCAGCTCTGCGATGTTCACTGTGTGCTTATTTTTTATTTTTTTTATTTGGTTCCTTGTGCCTTCTGCAAGTTTCTTCATTTTCCTTGTTTGCTTAACTTGACAGTTCTTCTGTGCCTTCCTTAGAGCGTCCATTAACCTTTCGTTAAGTTGTTCAATATCTGTTTCATCTTGCACATCATTCTGAAGGTTTCTATCTATTTCTTCCTGATATGCCCTTGTGTTAGTAATCGCAGTGAACGTACATTATTAGTCCTTGTTACCATATTTCTTCGTTCCTTCTTTATGTTCAAGACAGCTTCGCTTTAATCATGATATGGTCACTTCCGGTTGAAAATTGATTTAATACAGTTACCGTCTTTAACAGCGTCTTTTTTGTTAGTAAAGATAAAGTCAATTTTATTCTTGTTCCATCCAATTGGTAATTGCCAAGTCCACTTTCTTTGGGGCCTTTTTAAAAATGGGTGTTCATCGACATATAGGTCTGTGTTGCAGAAGAAATTCTACAACAAGAGTTTGACCCCTTTCGTTCTCTGTCACCATATCTGTGACGTGTAAGTACAAACTCCGAATCATCCTATTGTGGCCTATTTTGAGTTAAGGTCTCCATCAGTATGGTATAGTTGGTGGTTACCTTTTCGAACCCAGTATTAACGTCATCGTAGAACCATTCAACTTCTTCGTCTGTGTGGGCACTGGTAGGTGCGTATACCTGGATGATCTTTAATCGACTTTTTTTTCGTTTACTTTGTAGATAAGATAATTAACTCTATCACTTATGCTTTATAATTGTTAGTATACTTCTTCGTGTGTGTTTTATTTATCATAAATCCGACGCTACCATTAGAAGATTCTCCCCTATAGTGAAATAGATTTCCCGACGAAAGTATCATTTGTTCTTCGCCTTTTCGCCGTACTTCAGATAATCCAAGTATATCCCATTTTATATGCTTCAGCTTGTTTTCAAATTCTCAAGTTTTTCGTCTCCATCAATGTTCTGGTGTTATATGTTGCCTTAAACCATATTCTTTGCCGTTTTCGTTTGTATAGGTAGCCTGGTTCCTCTCCGGAGATTCTTAGCACCAGTAATTACTCATCGTAATACTGGCTGCCTATCGACAGGTGTTGTTCCGATCATAGATGGATAAATTAACATTGACTGAGCAAAAGGACCTAAGCATGCCAGCAACGAGCAGTGATGAAAATATCTTTATGGTTGTCTGATTTGTCTTTCTCTATCGCATTGAACCTTCTCACTTGATCTTTTTCTGACTAAAAGAAATGCTGCTATACTTACTTAATTGAAGATAGAGACACAACTAACAACGAAACACAAATATGGTGGTCGTCACTTAGCTCTACGGACTGCTCGGTCTTGATGGTTAGCATATATGCCTATGGTTCCCATAGTCCTATTATCATTAACAGAGGATCAAAAAGTTGTTTATTTGGAAATGAGGTGTTGTTAGTATATTTTAGGCTAGTAAGTTCAAGTAAAACTAAACTTTTGCTCGCCGAAAATATTACTGGCAGGTGCACAACACAATAATTTTCTCCAATGTGATTCTTATTAATTAAAATCAATTATTTCTGTATTTAAAATATTTCGACAAATTTTTTAAAGATCTAATTCGAACTGACACGTTGTTAGCTCGATTTATTTTCACTTTTAAAACTTTATTCTAAAAACATCGTTATATATCTTGAAAAGGAAAGTTATTGGGGTACATTTTAGTGGTGGACACTTTTAAGAACCTTAACTTAAACTATATTTTTCAACTTTATTGACTGTTTTTCTTTAAGCATTTAGCATATAATTTTGTATGGAATTGATAAAGTAAGCATTAGTTTAAATACTACACTGAATACGTAGGTATTTGCTGAACTCTCTAATAAAAAACAATAGCTCTAAATTCCTTTAGGCATTAATTACACAGCGACCAGTTACAATTAATAAACTACTAGGTAAATTTCAGGAGAGTAATGATCGTCAAATAAATTTTGGACGTAATGTAGGAAACGAGCAATAGAGGTATAATTGAGGCTATTATTCAAAACGAACCCTAAGGCCACGGCAAAGAACCCGCATCCAAACGTTTTTTGGGTTGGGTTTTATGGGACATTTTATGCTAAAATAAATTATTTTTATAAATTCAGTTTGACAAAGAACTAGGACTATAAATATACTTAATATTACGTATACGGTCGAACCAAAGACGCGCTATCTCAGAGTTATGTATGTAATTGAGGATTATTGACTTAGGACTCAATGGGGGCTATGATGTATTATTTACGTAAATAATTACATACTAGTGTAAAATTCAGAAAACGTACATCAGATTACAGTTCTCAAAACATAATGTGTAAAAACGGTATGATGTATCATGCCCTGCGTTGCTATGCGTAAAATGACCAAGGCACAGCAGAAAATTACATAAAACGTTATTTTCGGTTCTGTCATATCCTGAAGATCTGTCAGATAATTCAAATTAACCTAACTTTTGGCTTCTTGTTTGTTTTTGAAAAAATGGATTTTGTAAATTTGTTGTTACTCAATGAATTGAATGATGTGGCAGAAAGAAATTATGTAAATGTAGAGCAACGTCAGTTACGGGACACCAGTAACTCATTTGAAATAGATAACCAGTTCTAGCTCGTCATAAAGTATTTTAGGGTGTCAAAAACATTGCTCGGTATGTTGTAGATACTTTGCGACCTGTAGTTCCTAAAAGGCAGAGGGGTAACTAAATTGAAATAGAATTAAAGGTTCTCTCCCTACTTAATTTTGTAGGAAATGGAAGTTACCAAAAATGTACTGGTAACAACAACCTGTTATTTTCAATGGAACAAAGTACATTTAGTAAAGTATTAACAGAAATAACTGCAGGGATAGTGGAGGACTTCGTGCCAAAATGGTGAAAAAGATGAAGTACAGCCTGTAGTTCTCATAGAAATGATTCCAAAGGAGGCAAATCAAAACAAATGGTTGGATGGTGGAAGCACAGAGAATTAGAAGTGTAGTTGCTGCAAACTTTGTGTAGTGATACAAAAACCTATTAATATTTTCATAATTTATTTATTTCACAATAATAAATAGTGATATAGTTTTATAATCAAATATAGTTAGTAATATAATTTTACAATTTAGTGATATAAATATAAATATTTCAATTAATTACAAAAAGCTCAAAACAAACAATATAAAACATATTACTAAGTGGCTCAAAATTTTCTAACATGTTTAGATTATACGAAATATTGCTGTAAACTGTATTATAACATATTAAATTAAAAATGTTTATATATTATTAAAAACAAAAACATAAATTATGTATGTTACAATTAATTACAAAAAAACACTAACAAAATAAAAATATATTACAACCTGGCTCAAATGTTTTGAAAACCCTTAGAGAATATAAAGAAGTGTTATCGCTGCAAATGTTAAGTTATAAAATACTTATTTAAATAAAAATGTTTATCCTTAGTTTATTTTATAATTATATTAGATATAATTAATATATATATATATATATATATATATATATATATATATATAAACTTTGTGTTATAAAAATGTTTAAAAACATAAAACCTGTATGTTAACAATTAATTGCAAAAAGTTCAAAACAAACAAATTTAAAATATATTACAAATTAGTCCAAAATTTGTTAAAACCCTTGGAAAATTAAAACATACAAGTAAAGAATACAATTTCAAAAACTAAAACAAACCTAAAATATACTACAAAGTAAACCTACAAATACACCTAAAATATACTACAAAGTAAACCTACAAATACACCTAAAATATACTACTACAAAGAACAAGGTTTGTAGCACAGGCATTACAACTTTGGGTTGTATAGAACCTTTTTGGAACCTGACATAAAATTCATTAAGGTAGCATACCTTACATGGATAGAGCATTTCATCGGGCAAGAGGTAGGTGCTACAGTCGGAAAGGTTTTTAACAGAAGAGGGCTGATGGAACAATGAACCAGAAAAAGACCCAAGACTTAGGTATCAAGACAATTTAGAGGATGATTTAAAATCTATTGGACTTAGAATGTAGAGAAGAGTTGGTAGACACAGGGGTGAATGGAGGATTGTCCTAAAGAATTATTTGCACAAGCACAGGGTTTTACATTACAGCCCTGTTAAAGCTGGAAACATATATTCCTGTGTTGCATTGATGTTGACTAATGATAATAGTAAAACAAACCAAAATATATTACAAATTGGTCCAAATGTGCTCATAACCCCTTAGAGAATATGAAGAAGTATTATTGCTGCAAACTTCGTGTTGTAAAATAAAAACAAATTGTTAAATAAAAGTGTTTATAATTAGTATATTTCATAATGATATGTTACAATTAGTTACAAAATCAAAAAGAATAACACAAAGATCAAGACAAAACAAAAAATCTTAAACATATTACAAAGCTGCTAAAAAATTTGTTTAAATAAAAGTTGTTTTGAGTTATAAAATTGTTTAAATAAAAATGTTTATATTTAGTTTATTCCATAATTAAGATATAATTTTATAAAGGATATGTTTATAGAATATTAAATAAAACTATTGCCTTTTTAATTTTCACAGGTTGATTTCCTTTTCCTTCTGAAAAATATTATACACCATAATAAACATAATACATCAATTATTAATCTTTACCTTTAAAATCAAATGTATTTATAATCTGGGGCTGCCCAAGATGAATCTTTGAAATGAGTTGCAAAATCTTCCACTCATTGAACATATAAAAATTTAGCATTTATTAAATTTGATAGTAACAGAAATTAATTTTCTTACATGTCTTCATTGTTCTCCTGTTTTTTTAGGGCCACCATCTACTGTATTTACCATGATAGCAAATTCCTCTAACAATTGGGCTACTTTCTTAGCCTTCCTTGACTATTTTGCCAGTAAGCACTATTTATTTTTATGAAGTCTAACATCACTTCCAATTGTTTCCTGATTGTTTTCTTTTTAATTGAAGCCATTAGTTTAATTTATTACAATTATAAAAAAATAGTAAATTGTTTCCACAAATTACATACAATAACATAACCTAACTAAGAGCGAAAACGGGACGTAATTTTAGGCAGCTTAAAAATTACATTTACATATAGATAAATTACATATCAAAATAGACAACCCGTTATACGTAGTTACATCATACCGATCTGAAATTTTTTACATAAATGTGTTAAAATCGAAGTTTACAGCATGTAATTATTTCACATAAATGATACATCATAGCCCTCAATGTCTATTCGCTGTCTTACCTTTATGTGATTATTTTGTATTTTTTATGCGAAAAGTCTAAAGAAGTGTCCCTTGCTTTCGTTCACGTTTGTTAGGTAGCTCTACGATCATAACCCTGCTCTAATTTTACAAAGATTTAGAGTTAGTGATCAGCAACTATTCAATGAAAAAGGAATATATCGCCAGTGATTTAAAGCCAGTCTTACAAAAATATTATTGTTATAAAGTGATGATACATTGGCAACTAGAACAATACTAAATATATCATCTATAATGGAGTTATTGATACTATGTACTGATAATACATATTTTTAAATGAATAATGAATTCTATTAACCAAATTTTGGTCTAGCAATGGGCTCTAGTATGTCTCCATTAATAGCCGATATATTTATCTAAGATTTTAAAACAAGTATTATTTTTAAACAAAATTAAAACTCACAGTATGGTGGAGATACGTAGATGATGTATTCTCAATATGGCCTCATGGATCAGAGTTGTTGGACACATTCCCGCGCTATCTCAGAGTTAAAGAAAAGACAATAATATTTATCATGGAAACGGAATATAATAACACTATCTTTCCTGGATGTTTAAATCTCCAAGAACGAGACTGATTGGGGTATAGAAAACCAACACATACCAACACATATTTAAATTACATAATCACATTATCAATAATAAATACGGAATAATTATATTCTTATACAATAGAGCCAAAATTGCTTGTTCTAATGAAAATTAGTTCTTAGAGAAAATACATTTTTCTAAAATCTGTTTTTTTTTAATGATTATCCTTTATCGTTTATAAATAAGAAATTTTCAACAATCGACCGAATATAATAAAACAACTTAGAACGAGATCCTACAGCATACACAAGGAATAATGCAAGGAAAATAACAATACCGTACATAAAAGTATAATCAGAAAAACTTAAAAAGATAAGAAAAAAAAAACAAATTAAGATCTATTTTATCTAAAACTAAACCTACCAATGAACAAGTAAGAACAAAGAATTATATTTATAAAATACCTTGTGAATGCGATCAGTTTTATTTAGGTGAAATATTAAGGATATTAAATGTTAGAATAAGTGAGGATTAATCTTTAATCTAATTAATTAATCTTCTTCTTCTTCTTCTTTTGGCATCATAACCCTGGATGGGTCTTTGCCTGTCTGGCTATGTCCTTCCATTCAGATCTCTCTTGTGCCCTTCTTCTCCATTGTCTTATGTTCATTGTTTTCAGGTCGTCTTCCACGTCATCCAACCATCTCGTTCTGGGCCTTCCTTTTTTTCGCCTTCCTATGGGCTTCCATTGTAACATTTTCTTTGTTGTTTTTGCATCGTTTTGTCTCTCCACATGTCCCAGCCATGACAGTCTTTGACTTTTCACAAATCTTACAATGTCATAACCTTCATTTAACTCATTAACCTCGTCGTTTCTCCTGATTCTCCATGTGCCATCTTCCTCTTGTACCGGGCCATATATTTCCTCAGTATTTTTCTCTCGAATGTCCTGAGTTGGGCTTCATCTTTTTTCGTCATTACCCAAGTTTCACATCCATAGGTTACTACGGGTCTAATCAGTGTTCTGTAGATAGTCATTTTGGTTCTTTTGTCTAATAATTTCGATGTCATCAATCTTTTATTAGCATAGTATGTACGATTTCCGCTGGAAATACGTGCATTAATTTCGCTACTTACGGAGTTATTCTGATTGATTTCTGTGCCGAGATATGTAAAGGCATCCACTCGTTCGATAGTATAGTTGTCTATTGTGATATTATTTTCATTGTCAGTTATTCTTTTGACTGTCATATACTTCGTTTTTGCTTCGTTTATTTTGAGACCTCTTTTTCTTGCTTCAGGATCAATTTGTTTGAACACTTCCATTAGTCGTGGCTTATTCCTACTGATGATGGCTACATCGTCTGCATATGCAGTAATTTGTACTGATTTGGTGTTTATATGGCCGGTTATATTGGTTTTTCTGGTGACTGCCTCAAGAACTAGGTTGAATAGCATGGTTGATAGGACATCTCCCTGTCTTACTCCCATGTTGATGTTAAACAAGGGAGTCAGTTCTCCATCTACTCTGACTGCGGCTTTTGAACCCTGCAATGTCATTTTTATGAGGCTGATGTATTTCTTAGGTATACCTAGATTACAAAGGTCTTCTAGCATTTTGTCTCTTTTCACACTATCAAAAGCTTGTTTAAAGTCTATATACATATTATATAGGTCTATGTCGTATTCATAAGCTTTTTCTTGTGTCGTTCTTAGTATGAATATGTTATCTGTAGTGGCTCTATTTAGTCTGGATCCATTTTGATAATCACCAATTATATTTTCGGAGTATTCTAATAATCTATTGTAGATTATACCAGAAAGAATTTTGTATATTACATTTAGCAATGTAATTGGCCTATAATTCTGGCATTCCCTCTTATCTCCTTTTTTATATATTGGCTGTATGAGGCCAACTGTCCATTCCTCTGGCATTTGCTCCTTCGTCCATATTAATGTTATTAGGTAATGGATTCTTTCCCAGAGTTCGGATCCTCCATGCTTTAATAATTCTGCCGAAATTCCGTCCGTTCCTGGTGCTTTATTATTTTTTAGTTTATTTATTATCTGAACTACTTCTTCATAACTCGGATTTTCGATGTGCA
Organism: Diabrotica undecimpunctata; assembly: GCF_040954645.1. NCBI lineage: Eukaryota > Metazoa > Arthropoda > Insecta > Coleoptera > Chrysomelidae > Diabrotica > Diabrotica undecimpunctata. Next base: position 11,042 of record NW_027312867.1, read on the forward strand.
GCTCCGCCGTATAATATATTGTCTCGTTCTGATCATTTTCGTTGTCTGCATTTAGATTTTCTTCGAAATATTGTTTCCATCTCATTATAATTTTTTGCTTCTCTGTTAGTAGTTCTCCGTCCTTGTCTTTGCATATCGTTAGTTTTGGTCTAAATGACTGTGTGCTTTCTTTTATGCATTTATAGAATTTTCTGCTTTCGCGTCTGTTTTTATGCTTTACGATTTCTTGTACTTGTTTTTTCATAGCCTCTCTTTTCTTTCTTCTGCATATTCTAGTCGCTTGTATTCTTTTTTCGTTATAAATCTCACTGCTATTTCTTGTGTTTCTTTGAAGTTGGTTAAGCCTAGCTTGCCTTTTTTCCTCTACTGCAGTTCTGCATTCATCATCATACCAATCCGCATTTCTTTGCCTTTTGGCTTTTCCGACAGTTTCCTCTGCTGACTCCGTTATAATTGTTTTTAATTGTCTCCATTCCTCTTCTGCAGTATCTTCCTCTCTAGTTCGGTTGAGTTTTATTTGGAGAGCATTTCTGTAGTCTTGTCTCTTTGTTGCGCTTTTGAATCCTTCGACATTCCATTTTTTGATTTGAATATTTTTCCCTTTTGCTACTGTCGCTATTTTCTGCCGTAATTTTGCCCCTACAAGATAGTGATCTGAGTCAGAGTTCGCCCCGCGATACGTTCTGACATTAGTTATGTCTGTTGCCCATCTTTTTGAGATGAGTATATGGTCAATTTGATTAGCTTCGTTAGTTCCTGGTATTTTCCATGTTCCTTTATGGATATCTTTTCTCTGAAAGTTAATACTGACAACTACGTAATTATTTGCTGCTGCGAACTGTGCCACCCCGAGTCCATTTTGACTGGTTTCAGTGTGCAAACTATGTTTCCCAAATATATTTGCAAACGTTTCTTCTTTCCCCAGTTTAGCATTAAAATCGCCTAACGTTATAACAGCATCGTGTCTTTGGATTTTATCACATACATCCTGTAGTTCTCCGTAGAATCTTTCAACGTCTTCTTTATCAGCCTCTTCCGTCGGTGCATATACATTAACCATTGTCACGTTATGAAATTTACCTTTAAATCTTATGGTGCAAATTCTATCTGATATTGGTGTAAAATTAATTAATCTACTTATTAAAAATAGAGAATTTTATAGATCTCAAATATATAAACAAGCCTATGAAAATAAACATAGGGTTCAATATTATAATTTTAATTATTATTAAAATTTAAGTATAGTCATAAAAGAAACAGAAGATAAAAAGAGAAAAATCAAACAAGCGGCTCTAATTATGCTAAATGAGTGCAATTGTGTCGCAAATTCCTTGGTAGAATGCAGTAGAATCTGGTTATCCATATTAAAAGAGGAAGTTAATAAAAGGAACATAGCACTATTAGTAAGTCAGTAATATATCGAGAATACATCATTTATGTTTTTTAGATAACAATCAAATAAAATCAGAATTTTATGTTTATTGAAAGTAAACTAAATGTAAGATCAAATACTTACCATGTCGGGATAGTATTATTAAGTTTTTTACCTGTTTTTTTCCTCATGATTTTCTAAGGAATCATTAACAGGAGATTTTTACCGTCATATTGGCATGTGGTTGTCTTTTTAAAGGCGAATTATATGCTATGATTTTTTTCTGACGAATATTCTCAAGTTAAAGTTGATTGTACTAAGTTGATGTAGTTGAATGAACTATCTTTCACAATAAAGTCGTCCCAGGAACGCAACTTAGCAATATTGGCAATATCATTTTAGAGTCGATTACTTTAAAATGTATAATATATATCTAAATTGTCAATATAAATGAGTCAGATAAAACTAAATTATTATAAGAATTTTTCACCAAGTAACAAAAAACAAAATTTGTTGTTTGTATTTTAAGAACAATTTTTGAAGTAGAAATTGACATGTCAATAAACTTGTTTTAATCTTCAATTGTGGCTTATTCCCATTAAGATAGTAAAAGAAAATAAGTTTTGATTACACGTGTATCATAAAAAACACGAAGGTTGATTATAGCAGAATATTCACGTAAAGAGGCGCCGCCTAACCCATGAAGCTCACAGAAAGCAATTCCATTTAAATGAATATAACAAGGTATAGGAAACTTAGACAGTAGAGGCCATTCAATTTTAAATTGTTCCCAATTTAATGTTATTTTCAAAGGTGAAGTTGCATCTCAATCTGAATCGAATAGTTAAAGACGTTAAATAATAGCTTTCACTATCAAAGTGACAGGATTAAATAGTAGGGAAAACCATAAGGATCGGATATGTGAGCTATTTGACTTAAATTTCATTTTGTACAAGACAATGTGATTTGTTTTGATTTGTCATGATACCTGACATTTAGTAGTTCACGATAAACAGAACATCCTCTGTAATTAGAAGGATGGTCTCCATTGCAGTTAGTGCAAGTTGCTGGCGTGTTTTTTGGTTTGTTGCAGTCCTTTGTGTTGTGTGATTTAGCGCATTTTACGCAATTATATAGTTTTGCATAGTACGTTCTAGTGTGATCATATTCTTTACAACGTGTACACTGTGGTACATTTCTTTTAATTCTCGGTGGTTCAACCCTTATTTTACAATGTTGTATATACTGTAGTTCAAATATTTCTTTGTTATTCGTTTGAGGCTCGAGGTGAACAAAAAATAATGGTAGTGGTTCACGGCTCAATCTGTCTCTGACATGTGTAACGTTCCTTACCTTATGACCCTTTTTCTGGATTTCCGCTTTTATTTCATCTGTCGGAAAAGAGTGATGTAGATCTCGAATAACTGCTCTGTATGCTTTGTCTTCCTTAGGTTAGTATGTATGGTGTACGATATTTTCCTCTCGTACATGATGTATTAGTTTTCTGTAGGATTTAGGTGTCTTTGGTAAAAATTTTATTGTGTTGTTTGTTAAGGCTTTAGTGAAGTAAGTTTTTACTTCTACTGCTTGAGCTAAATTATCTATCATTTTATTATAGTCATTCAGGCCATATATAAAAATTGGAGGGGGTATTGATATTGGTAGGTTTTTATTCGTATCATTTACGGAGTTTTCCTCTGGAAGTGTCTGAAACCTATTTGAGAGTGTAATTGCAGCTTTTTCTTCTCTTAAATCTTGACGTTTAAGCCTTTTTCTTTTTGATCTTATTGTTTGCCATAGGGGTTTATTATTTTGAGAATCTTCATGTTCTTAATCTGACATTGAATCATATGCATTCTGCATTCCTGGATTGTTTTTTAAGTTTAAGTTAGCTTAAGAGTTTGATGTAGAATGAGAAAAGTTGGTTTGCTGGACAACTACTGGTTATACCTGATATTGTTGTTGATAATTATCAAAAGGTATCATTTGGTTGACTGTTGATTGATTTGAGCACAGTGGTGGATCTTGAGTATTTATTTGGCTTACTTGGTAATACGGATGTATTAGATTTGTAGGCTCGTTCTGCATTACAGTTGAAAACTGCACTGTAGGGTACTGAATATCATTTGTTTCTGGTCCGTTCCTTATTGGAAATATTTTCTTTTTACTTAGAGCTCACTTTTATTTCACATTGACTGGATAAATAAAAATTTATTTATTTACCAATAATCAATTTAAATATACCAAAATTGGAGAAGATTAATAATTAGTTTGCACAATTACAATTATCTTCAGAAAACCGCCAAAGATTAATATTTTTCGGAGAGAATCCCAAAATTCACATTAAGTTTAACAGTTATTTTAACAATTTACCTCTAGTTTAAAGGACAGTTCTTTTACATTTTTTGAAATGAGAATCACATCTTAGCGTACGCTTAGCATTGGTGGTCTTTATATAAAAGAGTGCGGGACCTCTTTATCTCACTAACCTTTACAGTTTTTTCTAGAACAATATTGAATAGCAAGATAGACAACAAATCTCCTTGGCGAACACCTCTTTTCACTTCGAATTCTTCTGAGACTGTTCACTTCACAGCACGAACTGTTTTTTTAATTGTCAGTTTTACCAATCTTACCATCAAAATTTTATCGTTTTATGGTTTTACCATCAAAATTTTATCGGTTGTTAATCTTCCCTTGTGAAGTCCTTGCTGGTATTCTCCTAGATTTTTCTCCACATATATTTTCCATCGTTTTTTAATTAATATATAAACTGCGCATTCAGTTCTATCTCCGTTTTTGTGTATAGGAATTATAATGGACTTGTTCCATTCTTGGTGCATTTCTTCGACATGCTTTACTTCTACTTTTAGCTCACAAAGTTGGTTTCTTAAAGCCTTCCCTCCATATCTTAAGTTCTCTACCATAATGCTACTCTCTCCGGGACTCTTTGATTTTTCATATATTTTATTATTTCTTTAATTTCTTTTCTTGTGGGCTTGGTATTTCTTTAACTACTATTCGGGATTTAGGAACATTATAATTTTCTTCAGTAGCCACCCCGTCATTTAGCAGCTGTTCTCTTTCCATCTTTCACCTATTTGGTCTTCGTCCACTGTCAGGTTTCCTTGCCTATTTTATAATTTCATCGTTTTCCCCAGGCACCCAGTTTTAATATAATTTACCTCTATGTAGAAATTTTTTATTTTGTTTTTCTTTAATACGTAATTTTCTTTAATACGCTTTATTTTATCATCCATAAACTTTCTTTTCTGCGCCCCTAGGATTTTCTTTCCCCCTTTTTTTATTGTTCGATATATATTTCTAGGTCGTCTTGTTTTTGCGATCGCAAACGTTTTAATCCCAAATCTAGTCTTTGTTCAATTCTGTTCTACATTCCAGTGGTTTTTTCTAAATCTTTTAGTTCTTGGCATGTTCTTCGACGTTGCTTCCTTTATAGTGTTTGTCACGTTTAAGAACTTTTGTTAAATTTTTCTCACAGTAGCACTATCTTGTTTGGCTTAGCTTTAATAATCCTGCACAACCTCAAATTTTCGCAGTGTTTCAAAATGAAATTTAGGTTGCACTTTTCTTTGTTTAAGCTTTTTAATTATTGCATCTCTCATATTAATCCTAACCAAAAAAACTCTTATATTAAGATGTGGTCTATTTCATTAGTTTCATTTGATCCCGGAATTTTCCACGTTCCTTTACATATATTCTGTCTCCTGAAATGAGTACTCATTGCTTTCATCCTGTTTTCAATTGTGAATGTAATTAATCTTTGGCCATTATCACTTGTATTTATAGACAATTGATCACTGGGCATTTCTTCAGATAATGACTCTAATTCTTCATAAAATTTATCTTTCACTTCTCCTTTTTTTTATTAGAGCGTGTATATTAATCAGCGATATCATGTTTTTCTTTTTCTTTAATTCTATAGATATATATATATATATATATATATATATATATATATATATATATATATATATATATATGTATATATATATATATATATATATATATATATATATATATATATATATATATATATATATATATATATATATATATATATATATATATAAGTATACCACCTTGTCAAACGCCTCAAAAAATATGGGCCTGCAAGTAAATGAAAATAAAACTAAGATAATGGCATCAACACCCAACAATAGAGCCAGAAACATCGGCCACCAATTCACGGTTGATAATTCTACCTTTGAAGTGGTGAACAAATTCACATACTTACGCTCCCTGATCACCAAGAAGAACGTCATGACGGAAGAAATCAAGCGAAGAATAATCCTAGCAAACAAATGCTATTTTGGACTTAGTAGACACATGAGAAGCAGAAACTTAAGCCAAAAAACAAAAAATAACCATATACAAAACCCTTATACAACCAGTGTTGACATATGGGTCGGAGACATGGACCATTTCCAAGGCAGATGAAAATCTCCTGCTTATATTTGAACGAAGGATCCTTAGAAGAATATTTGGTGGCATCTGTGAAAATGGTGTTTGGAGAAGGAGGTACAACTACGAAATATATCACAGATATAAACATATATTTGGTGGTAAAGACGTAGTATCGTTTATAAAAATAGGAAGACTAAGATGGGCAGGACATCTGGCAAGATCACAGCAGAACAACCCTCCTAGAAGAATCCTTATGTCACAACCTGTGGGAAGTAGAAGTAGGGGTAGACCAAAACTCAGATGAAGGGATGGTGTAGATGAGGATGGTAGACAAATAGGCGCAGCAAACTGGCAACAGTTGGCAATGGATAGAACTGACTGGCGTAATAGACTTGGGAAGGCCGAGGCTCTTTTATAGGGCTGTAGCACCAGTGATGATGATGATGATGATGATGATATATATATATATATATATATATATATATATATATATATATATATATATATATATATATAAGAAATACAGGATATTCGTGACTGTCGATATAAACAAAACCACCAGTTTATTAGGGCTTCAGTCAGAAAGTTGGCCGAGATGTTAGAGAAACACTCTTTTGACTTTTTGTCAAGCTTTCGGAATTGTTTGTTGATTTCTTTTTCAAGACATAGTCGTTGAGAATATTTAAAAAAAACTTTGACACTCAACATTAACAACACAAAAATATAAAATATAATAATGGACAATACATTCTAAAAATTTTTGGTCAGGATAGTAAAACTTAGTTCATTTCATGACATCTTTTGATAGTGTGCTTTAACTCTGATACATAGAGAATAGAAAGAAAAAACAATGTGATTAGAATGTCATTAGTTTTTCTTGATATTGTATTTATTTTATTATTAGAGACAAGATATTGGGTAGATTTTAATTTTTAATTATTATTTATAATTAATTTTTTTATTATTACTGACAAATTGTGATATTTTGTAGACATTTACACATTTTTTTTTCTATATTACAGTGTCTTGAAAAAGAAATAAAACAATTCCGAAAGCTTGACAAAAAGTCAAATGAATGTTTCTCTAACATCTCGGCCAACATTCTGACTGCAGCCCTAATAAAATAAACTGGTGTTTTTGTTATATGTATATATATATATATATATATATATATATATATATATATATATATATATATAACTCTTAAATATTGGGTAAATCTGCAAGAAAGACTCTAATGAGTATCAATTGTTTCGCCAAACGTTTTCGCCAAAGAGAATTAATTTGGCTTCTTCAGGGCTGAAAGAGAATAAATTATAATTAGTTACCATATATTATCTATTAAAAACATTATTGATCTTACCGTGACGTAGAATTGTAGAGTTGGAATATTAAAAAACTTCGCTAGTAACAACATAATAGTGTTTTTTGTTACTATGTGGAAAAAAATGTTTTTTAACGTTGGAAATGTATGGTAGCTTTGAACTTAAAACGCAAAGGTTTACCCAAGGTTAATCGAAAAACCCAATGTAATAACATTTAAAAGGAGGTAATTATTTGAATTGTCGGCAATAACTAAATTTTTGATTGTTAGAAAATTTAAATGTGAGGTTCTGTTTTAGCCAGAACGCATGCGCTGACAAATTCAAGTGGTTCTTTTGAATCTTTATGTCGTTAAGGTTCATTGGTAAAACCGAATGAAATTAAATCCCAGTATAGGGAAAAATTATTTTGATTTTCTTTTTTAATTATATTATATATTGTTCATGTATTCTTATAATATCTTATTGAGATGTATCTAAGAAAAGCAAGGAAATATCTTTTTTTAGTTAACGAAAATTAATTATAAAAGTAGGTTAGTTGTTAATGGATATATCAGTCATGTTAGTTATCTGTGATGTTGTATTGTTCTTGGTATATATTGCTTGGTATATATCGCTTAGATTCTTAATGTCACTCTTAACAATAATGGAGAAATCGTTAAGGAAAATATAAGACATTTCAATGAACTCTCTTTTAGATTTATTGTTCTCACGGTGGAGAATTGTAGTGTTAGTATACTCCATGAGATGACCAGTGGAATGGACATGTTTGGCTAATGCACAGCGGTCAGGGTGAAGTCGAGAATCACTTTTGTATAGTGTAATATGTGATTTTAATAATTGAGATGTTTGGCCGATGTAGGAATTGCTGCAAGAGATGCATGGAATGATGTAGACAATGTTACTAAGCCTATCTATGGGAGTCTTATCTCTTATCTTAGAATAAAGATTATTAATTGTTAGGGCTGATCTACAAGCCACATTAAGTTTAATGTTGTTATTATTATTACCAAAGCTATTTTCAACACTTTTCAGAATCCTCGTTAACCCCGGAGTGATATCTCTGAAATATGGTATTGAAAAATATTTGTTGATAGGAGTATCCGAGACTGGGTTCCCACTTAAGACATCAGGATCAGCATTGTTAGTCGCGAAGGAAGGTGAAGTATCTTCGTTATGGACAGTATTAAACAAAATCTTATTCACTAATGGTGTTAGATAAGCGTCTGAAATAAAAAGTTTCTGTAGGATTTGTAGGTTTTTTATATGAAATGAAAGATCTGATAGTTTTATTACTCTATGTTTCATCTGTTTGATTAAGTTGACTTTGGTAAAATTATTATGGTATGAGTAGTAGTTAAGGTATCTACCAGAATAGGTCGGTTTTTGATACCAATCTATTTTAATGTTGTTGTTTTCCCTGATCATCCTTATGTCGAGAAAGGGGACGGACCAATTACCATCTTCCCTCTCTATAGTGAACTGGATGTAGGGGTCATAACCATTGAAAGTATCTAATAGTTCTAATAGAAATCTTTGCTCCCACAGGGGTACCGAAAGTTTGTTGATAGAATTTACAATTAAATGAGAAGTAAGTGTTGTTAAAGAGAAATTTGATGATACTAATGAATCTGTCATAAGACATGGAACAACAACTTCTAATACGGTCTCAGTTGATCTCTATTGATGTCAAACATATTCCTAGATGAACATTGCTGAATAAGGATACAACGTCAAGGCTAACGAGGAAATAATTTGATGGTAGTATGTAACCATTATATTTATTTATCATCTCAAAGGAATCTTTAATGTAATATTGAATTTCATAATTATATGCATTAGTAAGTATGTCTGTAACAAAAGCTGAGATATTTTCAGTGGAAGTTCCAATAGAAGCTACTATGGGACGAACCGATAGTGTTGGTTTGTGGATTTTTGGCAAAGCATAAAACTTTGCAATGTTTCCATTATATGTTGTTAGTTTTTTCTTTGTATTACGGTCAATCTCATTGAAAGAGGCTAAGGATGCGATTAATGTATTGCATTTCCTTTGTAGAGAAGAAGTGGGATTGGATGTAAGTGAAACGTAAGATCTATCATTATCTATGACAGAAGAACACAGTTGTAATAGTGAATTCTTTCTAAGATAACTGTAACATTACCTTTGTCTGCTTTTGTCACTAAGAGCTCAGGATTATATTTAAGAAATTTTTAGTTTTAGTATATAGGTTATGAAAAAAAGTATTAGATGATTTAAAAGTAATCAAAATGTGATTAGTGATAATGTTGGTGGTTCTTGATCGGATTAAGTTTTGCTCTAATTCAGATGGCAATGAAGAAATTATGTATTCTAAGTCTGCTAAAAGTGTTTTAACTTGAAAATCTTTTCCTAACTTTGGTTGTCATCGCATGCGTTTCTGGCTTAAACAGAACCTTACATTTAAACTTTCTAACAATCAAAAATTTAGTTATTGCCGACAATTCAAAGAACTACCTCCTTTTAAATGCAGTTACATTGGGTTTTTCGATTAACCTTGGGTAAACCTTTGCGTTTTAAGTTCAAAGCTACCATACATTTCCAACGTTAAAACAACACTTTTTTTGCACATAGTAACAAAAAACACTATTATGTTGTTACTAGCAAAGTTTTTTAATATTCTAACTCTACAATTCTAAGCTACGGTAAGATCAATGTTTGTAATAGATAATATATGGTAGCTAATTATAATTTATTCTCTTTCAGCCCTGAAGAAGCCAAATTAATTCTCTTTGGCGAAAACGTTTGGCGAAACAATTGATACTCATTAGAGTCTTTCCTGCAGATTTCCCCAATATTTAAGAGTTTACTATTTAACTTAACTGCAAAGATTAAATTTCTTTTCTATATATATATATATATATATATATATATATATATATATATATATATATATATATATATATATATATATATATATATATATAAATATGTTGTCGTTTAAAAACTATTAGCAATGCTGTAGTTAACATGCTTAACAAATCATGATGTCTTAATTTTGTACTCTTTTGTGCGTGACTAATTTATATCATGCACAGAAAAAAGTTTCAAATCACGCCCACATCGTAATGAACTTTTTTTTTTTCGTTGCGATATTGATTGAATCCAATAAAAACAAATTAAAGTTGATGGTTTACAAACCGATGTTTTTTGAATTGATTTGTGTTATATAATATTATATTAAATTTCACTTAAATTAATATTGTCGAAACTATTGTATCTAGATGTTTTATGTGGTGATTTAGGAAGAATCTTAGAAGATATGTGTAAAAAACAAATCGTGTTAATATAAATTAAAGATGTTCTAATAAGCTATCTCGCATTATGAAATTTAGGATGACGATTACATATCTGCTACTTTTTTCTTCAGGTTTCTGTTCTTATTTTTTATATCTTCTTGTATTTAAATTTTTTATCTACTTCGTCGTGTTTCTCTCCTAATTTTTTTTTTTTTCACTAGGGTGCTATTTCATGCTACATCCCAACATCGAAATTTTCTCTATACTTTTCTTTCACGTAGCTGTACTTAGTATTTAGTAAATTTTGCTATCATATACTATGGGTATACTAAGCAGATAAAAGTAAATTTATTTTTCTTCTACAAAAATCCCAAACATCGCGATTAGTAGCGAAAAATAATTTACGGTTTGTTTACATATGCGAATTTAAAAAGGCTTCGTAATACCGCAGTGAGAAATTTCTCAAAAAAAAACTTACTTTCGGTAAAAACTAGTGTTTAAAATGATAAGAATAAGTAAGGTTATTTACAATTCGAAACAGTCATACTGGTGGAACCTGGCCGTTAGTTTTGCGACGTTGCCAAAGTTAAAATAGTTTTGCTAACTTTCGCGATCCTTAGAAATAGATATGATGTACAAGGACAGTGATGATAACGCGTCAGAAGGCAAGAAGAGAAAAGATAGAGGGCCAACTTCACCTTTCCTACAGAGCAAAAAAACTGCCAGAACCCAAGCAAAAGAAAACCAAAGGAAGAAGATTCAGAGGATGTGGACGACGTTATGAGCATGTTCAAGAAGATGATGGGGGAACTGAAGAAATCAGGAATGAAAATAAGGAATATAAAGAAGAGATGATAGCACTGAAAAAGAAATATGAAAATACAAAGATAAATCAAGAATTGGAAGAAATAAAAAACAAATTAACCCAGGTTGAAAATAAAGTAGAAAGAATTGAAAAACACACATTGAAAAAAATAACATAGTAATTACGGGTCTACCAATAAAAAACACTCTTAAAAAATAACGTAAAGGATTTTTTAAAAAAGCACCTAAAAGAGAATGTCGAAATAGAATCTGCAATAAAGCTAAAAAACAATATATGTCTGGTACAAATGAAGGTATTACGACGAAAATATTAAGGTAATGAAAGAAAAAAGTAAACTCAGGTTTCTTACTGGAGAAAAGATCTTCATCAAAGATGACCTGACCGAAAAGAAAGACACATGAGGCACGAAATTGTAAATAAAAGCAAGGAATTAAGAGCTAAAGGTAAAAATGTGAACATAGGGTACAAAAAACTAACTGTAACTGGATGCATAAAATGGGAATGGGCCGGAAATGGTACTTTCAAACGAAAAAATTCTAAACCCCTACCTTCAACCCCCTTAGAATGACAGGTACAACCCCCAATTTTTAAAATAGGAAGTATATGCTTGTGATATATCGTTTGAAAGGTCTTTTCATTCTTCATTCAAAAATGTTGTCGCTTTCAAGTTTATTAATATTAATTAAGATAAAATAAATTAAAATCATGTGGTTACCGAAATTCGCTAAAATATAGTCAAAACTTATTTCCCGTTTAGGTCTTGATAATGAGAAAGTGAACAAAAACCATAGCAATGTGGTTTTTAGATGGTAACTATTAAAAAACTTTAAAGAATTTCCGTGGCAACGTTATTTTAACACGCATTAGTAAATTGTTTTATTTAAGTTGTCAGTATTTTAATTTAAGTACAAAGTTCGTTCAACAGTTTTACAATGATTGGTTACGGAGATAACACCCGAACACAACAGGAAGTAATTCGCCTATTTCATGAGAAATTTTCTAATTTACCGCCTATATCCCAAGAACAATAAGTAAAATAGAGAAGCAGTTTCGCGAGTTTGGTCATGTAAGGCAGATAAAAAAAGCAGCTGCCAATGCACTGAGTGATGAACTCAAATTAGATGTGTTGCTTGAGTTTCAGGAAAATCCACATACATCGAGTAGACAGGCATCCACTACATTCAATGCTAGCCATACATCGATAGTAAACATATAAAAGAAAATAAATTGCATCCCTATAAGATGATACCTACTCAGGAGCTCATGAAAGACGATTTGATAGGAAAACTTTTTTGTGAGCAAATGATGGACATGTTGGATAACAATATTATCCAATTAGAGGACGTTATGTTTTCTGATGAGTGTACTTTTTCACTTAACGGTCATGCTAATCGGCACAATTGCCGCTACTGGGCCACGGAAAATCCTCAATGGATGAGAGAAGAACACACTCAATACCCTCAAAAGGTTAATGTTTGGGCAGGGATTGTAGGAAACAATATCATTGGTCCCTTTTTCATTGAGAGCAACTTGAATGGCAACAATTATTTGCAATACTTCAAATTGATGTCATTCCAACGTTGGCAAATTTATATCCTGATCCAGGAAACCCTCAAGTTCCAGCGAATACGATATGGGTTTCAGCAGGATGGAGCACCACTACATTACCAACTTAATGTCCGGCAGTACCTCGATATATATTTCCCAATCGGTGGATAGGGAGCGAGGATCGATTGAATGGCCAGCGCGATCACCTGATCTTACATTATTAGATTTCTTTTTGGGGATATGTGAAGAGCCATGTGTACAAAACTAAACCTTCTGATTTAAATGACTTAAAAGAACGAATAACGCTTGCGATTAGGTCGATCACGCCTGTTATGTTAAATAATGTTAGAAGACAGTTTTATTTGAGTTTAGGATGTTCCTAAGACGTTCGCGGTGAACATTTTGAACATCTACTTCATTAACATTCATAGTTTGTTTTCGTGTTCTACATTTTATTACGTTTTGCATTACATTTTAGTTTTTGATTGTATTGTAGCGAATTTCGGTAACCACATGATTTTAATTTATTTTATCTTAATTAATCTTAATAACTTGAAAGCGACAACATTTTTGAATGAAGAATGAAAAGACCTTTCAAACGATATATCACAAGCCTACACTTCCTATTTTAAAAATTGGGGGTTGTACCTGTAATTCTAAGGGAGTTGAAGGTAGCGGTTGCATTTTCAAGTTAAAGAATGTCAAGTTATATTTTAAATTTGACGTGTTTCGGGATTTTTTTATAAATATGTACAGTAACCTAAATAATGAATTTATTCCATTTGGCTTTAACACACTGTATATAGCAAAATAAAAAATAAGAATACGTACCTAAAATATTGCGACATGGAATGTACAAAGAGTATACAAGGAGGGAGCATTAATTAACCTAATAGAAGAACTTAAAAAATATACAATACACATCATAGCAATACAGGAAACACATTTAACTGAAAACAACATTGAAAAGATTAGCCCATACACGTTTTATACAAGTAGAGGCGATAATAGGAATTTTGGAGTGAGTTTTCTGGTACATGAAGACGTGGAGCAGGTAAAACGATTCGTAGTAAAATCTGACAGAATGTGTGCACTTAGAATTAAAGGAAAAGAGGACATAATATCGCTGATAAATATACATGCTCCAACAGAAAAAAAGGAGAAGAAGTAAAAGATGAATTTTATGAAAAATTAGAGTCATTGTATGAAGAAATGCCCAGACAAGATATTGAAATTATTATAGGCGACGCCAATGCAAAGCTCAGAAGAGAAGATATATATAAAAACATATAAGCAATGGATTTTGAAAAGAGCTATGACCTTGTGTATAACAGGTAAACTTGTGTACCGCATCGGCATGACTCATACCTCTTGTCAAAATCCATTACCTCTAACAGGGGGTAAAAGTAAACATTTGAATACAAATGAATAACTCTGAGATAGCGCGT
>NW_027312868.1:0-25225 GCF_040954645.1 Diabrotica undecimpunctata
CGCGCTATCTCAGAGTATTTTTTTTTATTTGTTATTTCGTTCAAAATATTATTTTTTCAATACTTCCGTTTTATTTTCAAAGATGGCGCTGGGCTTAAAAGTAGAAACTAGTCAAAAGAAAAGAATGTAGTATATACTTTTATTCTGTATTTTATTATAACAATTAAAATCTATATTACAGTTCCTTATTTTATAATATGTACGAGGTGCTGGTTTTCTTTAATACTTTGAAAGTCGTCTGAAAGATGGCGCTCACCGCCTCAATTATACCAATAAAAAGAAAATCAATTTAAAATACGAATCAAATATAATCACAAAAGAAAATTTTTAGTTTATGCTATAACTAATACACGATTTAATATTAAAATTTTCTGGATGAAATATTTTTTAAAAGCTTTAAAATTACAGTATACTTAATACATGAAATCTAAAAGACTTCATTTTTTCACAAATTGGTATTCAATCATAAAAGAGAGATATCGTAAAATTAATATAACATATATTAAAAGCTAAAATTTAGAATACAATTACAATAGTAATAATTTAAGTTTTTTATTTTGTTATTTCAAATTTAAAACTTTCTTTAATGTTTATTCGTCCCTCAAAAAAATGGAAACTACGCAGGAGAAAGTCAAAAAGTTTACAATAAAATATTATTAAAGGAAAAATGCAATCTCATTTTTTTGTGAAAAATAAAATATGGAAAAAGTTCCACGTAAATAAAATCCAGACCTAGCATTTTTTAATTTATGACGATCGTTTTTAACGCGCTATCTCAGAGTGATTAATATGCATATTTTTAGTCTTCTACTACATAATTAGCGGTTCGTAGATGTTTTACAAATTGTTCAAAAAGCATATCTTCGATATTTCCAGCATTATGCTTAAGGCACTGTCTGATAGATGTCGCATGAACCTGACCTTTTTTTAAAAATACAAAATTACAAGAAAATCAAAATTTATTCATAAAATAGGTACTTACACAATAAAACATATTAAAAAAAAAAAAAGAAATATGGCGTAAGTTTTATTTGTAATTGGTACTCCATGAAACATTTACCTAATCAAAGACTAGATCTCTCTGCACATGTTGTACATGGTTCTTTCTATTATTCATTTTTGGAATACGTATCTTGTTGAGTCATCCTGTAAGCTTTCAACTTTTATCTTCGTGGTGTAGTCTGGTGTTTTCCTATCACTTAGAGTTGTTTTTCGGTCTTAATCATGTAGGAATGGCACGACGTGGCAAAAATAGAAATAATATCCTGCCAAAAAGAAGATACAGAAGAGGTTTGGTATTACAACGAAAGCGAAGAAGGGACCAGGAAACATAAAATATCTATATCGAAAAATAAAAGATGTATGGACGTATATTTGGAAAAGCTATATTAGAAAGGGAAACGGGATGACTAAATACCTAACACAAAAAAGCATTCCTCACGACTGGACCGTAAGAATAAAAAAACAACCCTTTTCAAATTAAAAACTCCGTCTAGATGAAATATGCTTCACAATTCGAGGTACCGCCGTTTCCATGGCACCCAATCACAAACCCTTACAACAATCACCATTCTCCAGGTCACAACCTGGACAATTTCAGTGCTGACATTCAAAACACTGACACAACATACCTACAACACACAAATTACTAACTACACATCACAAAGACACCCCTCACATCAAAATACACACCAAAACTCATCAGTCATAGCCACCCCACAAATCACAGAGTATTACCACAACTGCAAATTTTACACACACATCTTAAACACCGGAAGCCATTCAAAATATGACATCGAACACATGACACAAGACATAAACAACTTTATGTTACAAAACCCTCATCTCAACTTAGAGCCCATACAAATATCTACAGTCGTTGAACAGAAAGTTGATAATCAGTCGGTATGCATACTCTCATTCCGTTTGTCCCGAGTCTCCATTACTATAGATGGATGCCCGATTCAAACAACTGAGATTCAAACACTCATACGACACAAAATACATGACAAACCTAATTTCAACCAAATTCTGCAGCCAAACCCCACTCATCCTAATCATTCCGGTGACGAAAACTATTTCTTTGCAGTATACGTGAACAAATCGGAAGAAATAGCCTACCTTTACACAACAAACCCCATTTTTTATAGAAGCCTTTAATTTCACTTAGTGTTATGTCGTAGAACATTCTTTATAATGTTAATAAAGTTGCGTGTTGGTAAAGAAGTGTAATATTTGTCTGTTTTAGTTGATAAAGACTTCGTTGACTTTTCAGTTAATTTTCTGAAAACGTAATGATTTTATTTTTGGTTGAAACTATTAATTTTAGCTTAGTAGTTTTACATCTCGGTAAGTCAAGGTTTTTTAACGTCGCCTACCAGATCATTGAGTAGATTTACTACCTCAATGCTCTTGTTGCCGGTCCTAAGCCCGGATAAAGGAGGAAGGTTGTTGAGTGAGATTAGCACTTTAGCCAAGTTAAAAAAACCTTGTCTTTTAAAAAAAAATGTATCGGGTTTTCGGTACTTCGGTATAAATAATACTATTTATTACCTTTTTAAAATTTGCCACTGTCCGCTGCTAAATGCTGCTATGCTAAAATATTTTATCGTTAAGCAATTGCACGAACAGCTTGATGACTGTGATGAAGTTTCTAGTGATTTTAAAAAGATCAAGAACGATCTAATTAAGAATGGAGACTACCGCGACCCAAAGGCATTCAAATTCCAGTCAGCAGACTAGTACTCATGAAAATAATCAGAGAAATGTAAAATCGATGAAACTTATATATTTCTAGAAGTTATAAATTTTTATAAAGGGTAATTAAGAATTAAAAAATGTTTATAGTAAAATACATGAATGAACATGGATCCACAACAAAACAGTTACAGAACCTCGCAAAGTATCTACATAAGCAGTACCTCTTCATACTTTGAATTCAATTAAGTTGTGATCAAATCCACAATTAGTACCACGTTTTCCTATACCGCCGAGTGGTGATTTGAAACCGTCGTTTTTGATTTTTGTATTCTGATTATGTGTAGAACGATTTAAGAGAGATTGTAGTAAGTGGATGGAGAAGATAGACACTCGACAAGGAAGGATGGACGAATATTTTGAGGCAGACTTGGGCTCACGAAGGGCTGTAGCGCGAACTGATGATAATTCTTATTATGTAGTCGACAATTGATTTTTAACGTAAGTTGGCGTTTTCTGCGAACCCACTACAGTTTTAAAATCACCTGCTATTATAGTACCTTGATGGACTTTTAGTTTATTAGCAAAATTAAAAGAAGCTAATAGATTGCCATGTCTCAAAATTTTATTTTGACATCGGAATTTCTGTTAATCTATGTAACATACTATGATAGGCTGCCAGTTTATGTTGTGTGGGATGGGATCATGAATTGTGAATAGTCGTTTCAGTATGAGTAGGTTTATGAAATATGGAGGAGTCATGTTTGTTTTTAAGTCTGATAATTTTTAAATCTAAAAAAATTTATGGATTGATTTTGTTCTGTTTCTATTGTAAATTCAATATGACTATGAAGTGAATTAATATACGATAAAAATTGATCGAGTTGCCTGTTAGTTCCTGTGAAACGTACCAGTACGTCGTCTACGTATCTCCACCAATATAAAAACTCTTTGAATATGGGATGTTTTTAAATCTTTGTCTCTAGATGATCCATAAAAATATCTGATAGCAATGGGCTTAGAGGATTGCCCATTATAAGTCCTGCACTGTTATTTGTATATATTTCATTATTAAATTCACAGTAGTCCTAGTTTATGCAAACTTTAAGAAGATGTAAAATTTCAGATGTAATGATTGGATTTGTACTATTTCATTAGAGACTATAAAGTGTAAACGCATGCCAAAAATAGATCACTTGCGAAAAGCAATCAGCCGAAACAGCTGTAGTGATAAGGGTTTTAAATAATTTTTGTGGAAGTTTTGAAGATTTTTGAAGTTTTCAGTGTTTTATTGTTACATAAAATGAATTTCCATCAAGTAACGGTCGAATCCATCAATTGTCTAAATTTTATTTTATACGTTTATAATCATATACATTTTTTTTATGTTTTGGCTTTTATCTTATTCTTCAACAAATTTCGCTTCCTTTTTGGCTACTTTAAAGATTCAGACCTATTTTTGATTCACTTTTTGTGCAGTTTTTCTTTGCAATGTACTGTGTTGCTAAGAGTTTGTCTATTATAATATAATACTTACAGCTATTTTCATCTAAAACTGACTTCCTTTTTGATTTCATTCACACTTTCAAAAAAATGTGTTCTTAAAAATCTTTACACCGTTGAAAAGTAGTCGACATAGTTATTTCAATTGGTAAATAAAAAGTCATAGCATTTTCTTTGTTTATTTATACATTTATATTTTGGAAATTGTGAGGTATAAGTATATATGTACAAGAATTTGATGTATATTAGTAATTACAAGGTATTCTAATATCTGAATTATTCCTAAGTGAATGATAATTACAATAAATATATACAAAAACAAAATCGTATGTGATTGTGCTCTTAGTTAAAAATATTTGGTGTCAATATCACACAACATAATATACATGGCTATTCACAAGGTTCTTTGTACATGTTAAAAATGTTTACAAATGTATAATAACATAAATTTTTTTGGAGAGAAAGTTTATTACAGTACATTGAATTAGGATGTTTAAAATAACCTTAAAAGCATTAAGATGAGTAAATTATATTGAAATATAAGATTTGATAATAGAGAAGATGTGTATTAAGATTTGACAAAAGGGAGATTTATTATACGAATAAATGTCAATTGCACTTGACTTGATAATTCTAGTTAGTTTTGCAACTTTGAAATCTTAAATGGGAACTCCAGTATGATCGCAGATTTGGATTCCTCATAAAAAATAAGCAACTTTTATAAGGAACATTTTTTTCGAATTGTTGATAGATAGCGTTATAATCGGAAAAAACGATTTATCGTGATACCTAGGAAAATTATTGAAACGGTTTAATACCTATCTCGAGAAATATACTTCCAAATGAAAAACTAAAAACACTTGTTTAATATTTTTCACACTAATTTTTATAGTACTGAATACAGTTTTTTAAGAATGTTTTGTAGAATAAGAACCTTTAATAAAAAATGGGGGTTCCTATTTAAGATTTTAAAGTTGCACTTCGCCCGTCCCTAGGGGAGGGGGTGCGGGGTAGTGTTTGGTACCATTCTATAAATTTTTGAAAAATATTAAACACGTGTTTTTAGTTTTTAGATCCAATGTTTAATTCGTGAAATATTTGACCGTCCCGCTTCTTTTACCACATCCTATATATACAGAGTGGACGAAAAGTCTGGAAATGCCTAATTCTCTCTTAAATGGATATTCCGAATTGTACAAAAACCGTTATACGCCTATATGATGAATGAAAAAATAGCTGCAATATGGAAATTTTAAATTTGATCATTTACCATTTTTCTGATATCATTAGTCACTGTGGTTTTCTTTCTTTCACTTCAGTCACCAGATTTAGCTGCGTGCCAATTAGACTTAAAAGACCCAATCCTTCTAAACTCTTCCTTCTGATAAATTTCATGACTTTAGATATCCTGTAACTACAGTCAAAAACCTGTTACATTGTATTTGTGAGTGTGCCATTAAATTTACCGTAGGCTACGATGACTAAGTTATCCGCATAGCCCAGAATATTATGCATTACGTTAATGAGTGATTCAACATCAGCACATCCATGACCAGATTCTACAAGAAAGGAGATAAATATCTCCCCTGCGGACAGGCTCTAGCTATCTATGCTAAAACTGTAGCCCCTTTTAAGACGAATCGCCCATGTGATTGCTTCGTAGGTGTTGTTGAATGCTTTCTATATATCGAGAAATGCACTTTATCTCTTGGTTTTCCAAAACGTATTGCACCCTCTGTACGAGATGGTGTAGTGCTATTTTTCTATAGAGACTCCTACTCGATACACTGAACCGGACTTTAAACCAATACACCATCCCTAATATGCCTATCGGGCAGTTTTTGTAGAGTTTTCAGTACTAATGACATCAGACTTATCGGCTTGAGACTGAACTTTTTCCTGCTCGGTTTTATCAGGTTTTGGTTAAAAAAGCAACCCTTATTAGCCTTCATGCTTTTGGTATGTACTCCAGTCATAAGCTAGCCTGCAATTTCATTCATAATTTTTCGTAAGATATATTTGTATAATATAACAAATATAAATGTATTACATAGAGAGTCACATTATTGATCAAGTATTAGTCTAAAAATAATTTAACATAGAAATGTAGTCTTTTATGAAATGGTAAAACACTGTTCTAGTGAGCAAAACTTCTAGGCCTAATGTTTGGATCCAGCATACTGAGTACCCAGGATAATTTGATATAAAAAATAGTTTACATTCCTGCTTTCAATCTAATTTTTCCCTTTTTTAAAGTAGGTTTTTATTATTTTGGTTTTTAAAAGATCTATTAAACATCCAATTCATTACTGTATACATAAAAGTCCTAATAACAACATAGATTTAAAAAAATGTTGAAATAATTTTGTTAGAATGGACAATATTCTTACTTTTTACACCAAAAACCAAATAATATATATACAAAAGAAACTTTTAATTAAAACACTAAATCTTCATTGTTTACTCTATTTTCTTCCTAATAACAAATCAGGTGACATTTATCTCTTCATCACTATCGTTTGAGCTCTCATAGTCCATACCTTCATACATCTGGTAATTTATTGGCCCAGAGCTGACAGAATTCCCAGATGGTTCCCTTTGGTGGTCAACGGGCGAACCCGCAGGAGAAATGTCTTGCATGTCACTAAGGTCCAACTTCGGCTTATCTCCGTCTGCGTCACTTAGATCGGGATGAGGGTTGTTCTTGTTTGGAAGAGTTTGTTCTCTGGATCCTCCGGCTGCAAGAAGTTCCCGTTCTTTCGAGTTCCGCCATTTCATTCGCCGGTTTTGAAACCATATCTTCACCTGCAATGAAAAATAGAAAAACAATAAAAATCTGTTTTACCAAAAAAATGTTTTAATAATTGTTATTTCATATTGATTACTTTAACACGTTAAGTACCATGTGCACCACACTGGTGCTTTTACCACAGACCATGTGTACCAATTTGGCCTCAGTATGTTATCGTGTTTAACAGACTGTGGCCACGTGAGGGACACAGTTTCTGTGTTGTTAAATGCTAAATTAGAAAAGTCTGGTCTATACAAAACGGATATATGTCATGCTTCGGTAAGACCTGCCTCCAGTTTTTGTAGGTTAGGATTTTTGTTGACATTTGTATTTCACTGTGTTATCATCGTGTGCGGCAATTTTATTCATTTTCTGTAGTAGAAAAGTATTCATATCTTCGTATAATGAACAAAAAAGGATTATCAGAAGATGAACTTTGTCGAATACTAGAAGAATCTGATTTCAGTGATTATAATATATCAGATTATGACTCTGATGCTGATCCTGCTTATCGATAGAATGACAGTGATCAACTTTATTCGAGTAGTGATGAAGAACTACTGGTTCTATTGATAAAGTGGTAATAGGTCACTAATTTCTACTAAATCATTTAACTAAGATGATTTAGTAATTGGTAAGATGTCTTACTTGCAATTTTTTATTTTGTGTTGATTTGTTGATTATTTAGAACCCAGAGAAACTGAAGGAATGTTAATTTAAGAGCAGATAAAATATTGTGGAAAGAAATAGATGGCCCAAAAGAACTACATAAATTTGAATTCACTGATAGTCCAGGATTCAACATTGAGTAGCTACGTGGTCATGACCGATTGTTTTTTACTTAGCATTTGTTGATAATGAAATTCAAGATTTGTTAGTAACAGAAACAAATAGATGCTCAACAGAAAGTAGTTGAGGGGATTGTAAATAAAACCATAAAAAATATTCGCTTTTGTGTAAATGGCAAGACCCAGATAGAGATGAATTACTTCGTTTTTTTAGAAGTTATAATGTAGATGGGATTAGACAAGAAACCAGAGTTGAGAGACTATTGGAGCAACAATCCACTTTATAAAAACGCAATTTCTCAAAGTTGCGGTTTTAGCAGGAACCGATTCGAGGCCCTTTTACATTGTTTTCATATTTCCGATAATGAAAATATTCTACTAAATAACATACTATGCAAAATCCCACCTCTTATAACAGTCTTGAATAGTAAATTTCAGAAAATTTGTACGCCTAACAATCCTCTTTGTATTGATGAAACAATGGTGCCTTTTCGTGGAAAGTTAAGCTTTCTTCAATGTATACCTGGAAAAAGGCATAAATATGGGATCTAGCTATTTAAACTTTGTATATCTGAAGGTTATACATATGCGGTGAAACTTTACGGGGGAAAAGAAATACCATCAGAGAAATCCTTAGCTTCTAGGGTAATTATGGAACTCATGCAATCGCTTTTAGGTACCGGAAGAACATTATTCACGAATAATGTCTATACAAGCGTTGCACTAGGACACAAATTAAACAAACAGACAAAGCACACACTTAGTTGGTATATTACGCGCTAACGGGAAACACAATCCAAAAGCTATCGTAAATTTCAAGCTCAAACGAGGAGAAATTAAATCTTTACAGAGCAACAGAAAAGTTATTGTCAGCAAGTGGAAAGATAAGAGAGCCGTTCTCTTTCTAACCACTAAGGATCCTCCTTCAATGATTGAAGTAGAGACTAAACTTGGACCTGTTTAAGCCATCGACTGTTGTCGAATATAATGCAGCAGAAGCCTTTATTGATGTTTCGGACCAAAAAGCGGAATACAGTTCTCTCATTCGTAGAAGTATCAAGTGGTACCGGAAAGTCGCTATCGAACTTTTGACTAATACGGCAGTTGTCAATGAGCATGTGCTTTACAAATATGTTAAAGGTTAACACAATACCTATTACTTCTTTCCGAGCAAAAATAGTTTTATCATTGCTACACACTAGGGGTGCTCCCGATCCACAATAAGAACAATCCGTCCGACACTGCATTATAGAAAAAGACAATAGAGGAAGATGCACACTTTGTTATAAATCTTTTTCGGAACGCGATGGAAGGCAATCCGCAATGAAACATGCTAAAAAAGTACATACATGTTGTCATTATAACTATGAAAATTCAACAAGGCCAACTAGAAACAAGCAAAGCTCAGATATCAAACATAGTTGAAAACTTCTATACTGAGTTATACCGCTCAAGAAACGATCCCCCCGACTCTTCAAAGCAAAATCTGAAAAGACAAATAACAAACGCAAATTCTGAAGTAATGCCCGAAATAAGCGAAGTAGAAATAGAAAATGCAATTAAAGAATTGAAAAGAAATAAAGCACCGGGTAGTGATGGAATTCTGGCAGAAATGTTGAAAGAAGGCGGAGAAGAAGTCATCAGGTACCTAAAAATACTTTTTAATAAATGCCTATTTGAAGGAAACATACCAAAGGAATGGAATACTGCTAACACAATATTAATACACAAAAAAGGGGACAATACAGATCTGAAAAATTATCGTCCAATATCACTACTATCACAACTTTATAAAACATTCACAAAAATAATTACAAATAGATTGACAACAAAGTTCGATGTATATCAACCAGTAGAGCAAGCCGGATTTAGAAAAGGGTTCAGTACATGTGACCATCTTCACACACTAAAGGTCCTAATAGAAAAAGTTAACGAATACAATTTACCAATCTGTTTAGCATTTATAGACTACGAGAAAGCTTTTGACAGCATAGAATTATGGGCTATTGAGGAAGCACTGGTCAACAGCAGAATAGATTCTAGATCAACACGCTGAAATGGTAGTCACGATGGATAACGGAATGAAAACGAGGCCAATAAAAATCAACCGAGGAGTAAGACAGGGAGACACCATATCTCCAAAACTATTTACTGCCGCACTTGAAGACATCTTTAAATCACTAAATTGGGAAACGAAGGGACTATCGATAAACGGAAAGTATTTAAACCATCTAAGATATGCAGATGACGTAGTACTAATAGCCGACAACTGGAAAGAACTGAAGACGATGATCGATGAGCTTCATACGGAATCCATAAAAAAAGGACTGAAAATGAATCTGAGTAAAACTAAGCTAATGTCGAATAAAGATGATCAACCGACGATGACCATCCAAGGAACAAAAGTGGAACATGTAGAAGAATACATATATCTGGGTCAGAATATCAAGGTAAACAAAGAAAACCAAACTACCGAAATAAGCAGACGAGTAAGAATGGGATGGGCCGCATTTGGAAAACTCTCATACATACTGAAAGACAAAAAGATACCCCAAAACCTTCGAACCAAAGTGTTCGATTCTTGTATCCTTCCCGTTCTCACTTACGGAGCTCAAACCTGGACATTCACAAAAAAGAACATGGACAAGATTCGAAAAACTCAGCGAGTCATGGAACGACAGATGCTTGGTATCTCACTAATAGATCGGCAAACGAACGAAGCAATCCGGAACAAAACAAAAATAAAGGACACCGCGAAACAAGCAGCTAAATTAAAATGGAAATGGGCTGGACACAACGAACGTCTCGAAGATGGTAGATGGAACAAAGAAGTCGGAAACTGGCGACCGTACGATGCGAAGAGACCAAGAGGAAGACCTCAAATGCGCTGGAGCGACGATATCAAAAGAGTCGCAGGACCAATGTGGAAACGCCTAGCACACAACAGGGATGAATGGCGAGAAATGGGAGAGGCCTTTATTCGACAATTCGGATAGAAAAAGGGCTATAAAAAAAAACATGTTGTCCCGGCTCTCAACTACTTTTATGTGCATTAAGTGTTTTTTTGATACCCATGCAAGTACTGTTAAGAAGTTAATGTAATAGAATTTCATAATATGTATATTTGTTGCAATATATTTTGTTTATGCATTACAAACTGTGTGGGACAACCTGGTGCACATGGTCTGGACTAAAACCAAGAACAAAACATTTTATCCACAGACCATGTGCTCCAAAAGTGACCATAATGTTTTTTCCTTGTTTTAATTGTCAGAACGTCAAATTGTCATGCACACATAAAAACTAATATAATTTTAATGTCGGAAGTACAAAAAAATCCTTTGGTCCGAGACAAAATGAGCGCGTTGATGCTTTCTGGCTTAACGTGTTAAGAATGTATTTAACATTTGAAACTGTGTGATACTACCAAGATGGTTTGATTCAAAATTGTGCATATTTATAAATTGTATTTTGAAAATGATTTCACATCTAGGGGTTAAAACGTTTAAAGAAGTTATTTATAAAAATTAGGACATTATAATAACTTATTTCATAAAAACTCTCCAGCTAAGTTTCTGCCCCTAGTATAAAAATCACCAAGGTTTTTAAACTTAAATTCAATTCCTTTTCAATACATAATCGATAATCACATATTTCGAAGAAAATCACCAGCTAAATGTCTTTGGTTTAAAGCGTCATTAGGCTCCCTTCAAGTCCCACAATACCGTATTCTCGAAATCTGGAATATCACATCTCAATAAAACAATATCAGGAAATACGGCAAGATCATTTATTGCCACAAGGGCTTGTGTTCGTTCGGTGATAATTCGTTTAGCGAAAGCGGAAGGGAAAGAGAGAAAGATCGATGAGAAGCTAGCTACAGAAAGCATCGTGGATTTAAGGGCTGTGTTTCCAGGGAGGGGTTAGTGAGTGTTTGGTTTTATATCGTTGTGGTGGAAGTTATAAATATTTTCTTTTTCTTTGTTATATTTATGCCAGCGCACATCTACACTATATATACATATGAAATTCAAATTGCCAGGGACAAACAAACTGCTGAACTACAAAGAAGAATCACTTTAGCATAGGCCGCTTATAGAGCTCTATGCCCTATATGACCCTTATTTTGTGTGTACCTAATTGTAAATTCAAAATGTTTTATACGACTTCACCTCTCCAGTTTTAGTTTAATTGATCCATGTAGTTATAAAATATCATAAAATGACGTTTGTTAAACGTCATTTTATATTTTTATAACTTTTTTTATCATAAATCGAAAACGACTGAATTGATTTGGTTAATTTTGGTTTTGAAATATTTATTTAAAGTCCTAGAAAGGTCTAATAGGTCAGAAAATATGCAATATGTAGAAGCAATGGTTTTATTTTCACATACAAACAGTTACATTTTACTCTTATACAAAATATTTTATAAGATCTACTGTTACAGTGGTAGTTCATTTAAACATAAAGTGACGTTTAACAACTTCACGTCTATTTACTTTTTCGTTTCGCTTAAACTCGAGAAAATATGATGAAATTGAAAGGAAAATAGTAAAAGCAGTTTTATTTTCCCATACAAACAATTATATATCCCGATCTATACTCTATACCATCAGATATCAACTTTTATTAGTTGTATACGAAGTGTTTTAAAAAATGTGTGATTTTACTGGAGAGTAAAATATTATTATTTTTGACATTGAAAATTATTATAAACAAAATATGTTTAGAATTAAAAATAATTTTAAAATGTTTAACATTGTTTATTTACAATAAAAGAAAAACTATTTTTCATTATTTTCTCTGCAAAAAAGTTAAAAATTTAAGTTTTTGCACTAATTAAATACATTTTAATAATTATAAATTTAATAAAATGATTCTAAATAAGCTTCTATTTAAAAATTTACTGAGAATGTTAAAATCTAATTCAGTATACTAAATCCATAAAATTTTCCATATTATATTTTTATCGTATGTATGAAAAAAGTAAAGTCTATTATCTCTAAAAAAGTATATTTTATAAAAAAAATATAATAATTTACAGTTGTTGAGTTGCGGCAAATGTAGGCAACTTATAATTGTTCTAAGCAATGTGGAGGGCTGAGATATCATCCCACTTAATATTTTCTAAAAGTAACGAATAAAATTCAATATTATTCAATATTAACATCCCAAATTCAAAGTAATGGTTATAAATGAATTTCATTATTTACTGCATATAGAGCAACATTGTTTTGTGATTTTATTTTTCAAATTATTATGAAGTTTCAAAAATGTAAACATTATATGTTTATATATAATGTGTACATTATAACACCTTTGATATATTGTTTCACGCAGTTTTATTTTGCATGTAATAGTAGTGAATAATTGTTAGTTTACAGGCAGACAGATATTACCGGTTATTCCTCTTTTTACATATTCAGATGAGATTAATGCATGTTTAACACAATCGTTTTTATGGCGAAATGTCGAAAAGCAGTTCTATGGTCCATTAACATAAGAGTACAAGTGCAAAATGATATATCGGCGAAAATATTTTCCAAGCATTTGCTAAATATTGGAAACATTAAAATAAAACTGCATCCAAACACAGAATGCATCAAACTTATGGATAAATTCTGTAATTTTGTTGAGACCAAACATGAATTAATTGTAAGTGTCTTTCCGGCTATACTGAATAATTACTTGAATCATAATTGGCTCAGTGAGCGCGCAATTTTGATGTTAACGAAATTAACTTCCAGATTCAACAGTTGTTACCAGGTGATCTGGTATCTTTTAAATCAATCGACAGTATTGTTAATGAAGAAAAAGCCGTAAATTATTCAAAAGAGTTTTTAAATTCTCTGGATATACTGGGGATTGTAGTATCTTAAAAAATTAAATAAATTAAAGATCCGTCATAATTTAAAGACCCTTTTATGATTAATATGACCCTAATTAATAATAAATGAAAAAGAACTGCTCCAAACATGGCAAGAATATTTCAAAACTTTACTAAACATACATCAAGAGGAAGAACATGGAGAAAATATATATTTTGTGGTGGACCTACCGATAGAGGACCCCAAAATAAATGAAACATTGCTAGCAATTAACAAATTGGAGAATGGAAAAGCTCCAGGCTCTGACAATACACTGGCTGAATTCCTTAAGTAAGGAGGAGAAACTCTATATAGACAAATACACAGGCTAATAACACTTATATGGAAAGAAGAGAAAATACTAACAAAATGGCACGAAAGTGTAATAATCCCCATCCATAAAAAGGAAGACAAACCCAAGTGCTCTAATTATAGAGGCATCTCCATATTTAATACGGCATATAAAATCTTAGCGAAAATCCTATTAAGTAGTCTGACACTGTTTGTAGAAAATTTCATGGGGGAATACCAAGCCGGCTTCAGAAAATATAGATCGACCATAGATCAGATCTTTACTCTAAGACAGCTGCTTGAAAAAGGATGGGAATTCAATAGAACTATCCATAATCTCTTCATAGATTTCCGGCAAACGTACGACAGCATTAAAAGGGATCAGATGTGAAATGCAATGGCCGAAATTTCAGTTCCAAAAAAACTTATCCAGCTTGATAAGTTATGTGTGAATAGCTGTAGATCTAGAATACAAATAGGTAACAAACTCTCACAATCTTTCGAAATAAGCAGTGGCCTGAAACAAGGAGATGCGCTGTCACTTCTCCTCTTTAATATCATCCTGGAGAAAGTAGTAAGAGCAGCACAACTTAAAACAGAATTACTGACAGTAAATGGACCAAAATTACTACTAGCATACGCGGATGACATTGACATTGTGGGAAACACAGTCACCAATGTGAAGGAGACTTTTAATAAATTGGAGGTAGAGGCAAAGAAAACTGGTCTAAGGGTAAACGAAGAGAAAACCAAATACATGTGCATCAACAGACAAATGGAACGAGATAGAATAGGGCAAAATGTGGGCAAAAAAAGCACAATAGACCCATATAACTTTACAAGAGTGGAGAGTTTTAAATATCTCGGAGCAATAATCACTGCAGATAACGATATCGGGGAAGCGATTAAAGGAAGGATTCAGGCAGCAAACAGATGTATGTACAGCCTCCACAATACTATTAAATCTAAAAGCCTAACACGAACATCATTAGAATATATAAAACGGTGATTAGACCGGTGCTCATGTATGGGTGTGAGACGTGGATCCTGACCAAAGAAACTGAAAGAAAACTTAGATGTTTTGAGAGGAAAATCTACAGAAGAATCCTTGGGCCTTATCACGACATTAATAGCAACCAATGCCGAATGAGAACAAATGCTGAGGTCAAGCAGATGTATAGAGCGAGCGATATAGTCCAAGAGATTCCAAGAGAGACAATATAGGGTCAGATCTAAGAACAATGGGACTACCCACTGATCCAACTATTATGGACGACCGTTCAAGATGGCAGCAAGTTGTGCGGTCAGCCAAAACCCACCCCGGGTTGTAGTGCTACGAGATCGGAGGGTGGAGTACAGATTCTTGGTAAATCGATGTTTTCCCCCTAACGAGGGGGATTTTTAGGGGGAAGCCTGAAGGTATGGAGTTCCAAAATTGACACTCTTAGCAAAATCCAGCTTGTTTGTTTTGTTTTTAGAGGTCAAATCTCTGACAACTGGACTATGTTTAATTTTGTTTTAATCATTTAATTTTACCTTTTTTTTTTGAATATAATGACAATATAGCTGTCGGAAATTATGTAGCGACATCTTATAGTATAAAGTAATATAAATAAATATTTATTTTTTATTATCGTATAAACGAATATAATATTTTTTCAATTATACAAGTAAAATTAATGTAAGGTTGGCAGCAGAAATATTTTATGAGTTTCTTTGCTTTAGTTCATTTTATTTGCTATGTTCTAGCACGGTTGCCCTTTTAATAAACTCCCTCTTCAGCAGAACGATTAAAATCCGTCTCTGTGGGATATTAAGGATGGCAAATCGGCGTTTAGCGAATCAAAGATTAGATAAAGATCGATGAAATGCAGAAACGGATTAAATTGCGAGCAGGAAACAACCACACTGAGATATAATAAGCTTTGTTAGTGTATTTACGCTTTGTCTTTATGATTGATGTGGGGAAAGGCGTAATAAATCGATCGTTTGTGAGGAATAGCATAAATTAAAAGCATTAAATTTGTTTTGGAATGTATTTTACGCGTAGGTTTGTTATGTTGGATGTATTAAAATAAAAATAAATAAAACATGAAAAGGGCAAGAAAAATTACAAAAAAGGTATTACTACTACTTACTAAACTAAAATTATAAACCAGAAACCACAGAAAAATAGTAAGCGGATTTAAGTTACTGTGCAGTTATTTTATGAAAATACAGTAAAAAACTTACTAATAATTAAAAACTCCTTGTGATAAATGGTATACAATTGTTAAACAGTTTAAGAATATTCAAAAAGGATTTATAAAATTTCAGAACATTTTCAGTCCTATTGGATCCTTCCTAGTAAAAAACCTAGAATTAAGTAGAGGAAAGTCGCCTAATTGAATTACAACTGATAAACTTATTAGCAGCACTAAATATGACAGTCGCAGCACCTATTTTGAACACAAGAACATTCACGGTAACCTGGACCTCTCCTGATGGAAGAACAACGAGTCAGATTGATGACATCTTAATAGATTCGAGGCATGGAACAGACGTAATAAACTGAAGAAGTTATAGAGACGCAAACATAGACTCAGATCATTACCTAGTGATCTCAACATTGAGGGCTAAAATTTCAAACACCAGTAAAGAAAATAAAATGGATAGAACAAAATGGAATGCACAAAAGCTGAGAGATGCGACAATTGCAAAACGGTACTCGGAAAGCATCACCAATAGGCTAAGGAATTAAATGTAAATGAAGAAGGCCAGACAGACATAGACTCCTACTGGACCAGAATAAAGGAAGACATTGAAGCAGCAGCGAAAGATTAAATAGGAGCAGAAATTTGTGACCGTAAAAATTATTTTGGTTAGACGATAAATGCAAGAATCCAACAAAAGAAAAAAATGAAGCCTACAGAAAGATGCTTAGCCGACGAACTAGAATAACTGTGGAGAATTACCAGACAAAGAGAAGAGAAGAAAAAAGGATACACAAAAGAAAAAAACGAAACCACTTCGCGCTATCTCAGAGTATATATAGCAATCCTCAACAGAGAGAAAGAATTCAGAGCATTCGATAAGAAAGTTAACAGCGACAGAAAAGAAATTAAGCAACCACAACACAATGCAGAAGTCAGAATGGCGATCTATTAACAACAAGGAAAGATATATTAAATAGATGGGTGGAGTACTATAACCAGACACTTAATATAGAGGAAGAAGAACAAAACCTTAAAGACGAAAGAGATGAGGTAAGGGTAACAGACGAGAGGAAAGAGAAACCACCAACGATTCTTGAAGTTAAAAGATGCAGTTAAAAAACTGGCCAGAAACAAATCACCCGGAATAGATAATCTCCTAGCTGAATTATATAAAGAAGGTGGCCACGATATCATAATGGCATTACAGCAGCTTATAAAAGAAATATGGACACAGAAATCCCTCCCTAATGATTGGAATATTGGAATACTTTGCACCATACACAAAAAACCACAGAGGAATTACGCTTCTAAATGCAGCGTATAAAATATTTTCCACAGTACTATGTCACCGTATGGCACCATATGCAGAAGAATAGTAGTAGAATACCAGGCTGGTTTCAGAGGTGATTTCAGAGGTGGTAAATCGACAATTTATCAGATTGACAATTTTACAAAAAACACTGAAATACGGCATTGATATTCATCACATATTTATAGACTACGAAGCAGACTACGATTCTGTGAATAGAAGAGAAATGTTTAAAATAATGAAAGAGCTAGGAATACTAAATCAGTTGGTAAATTTATCAAAACTAACTCTTGAAAAAGTTGAACGTAGTGTATGAATTCAGGAGAAATTGTCTAAACCTTTTAAAATAAATAACGGGCTGCGCCAGGGAGACCCTCTCTCCTGTATACTGTTCAATCTGGCTCTGGAAAAAGTAATACGTATGTCACAAATCACAGCCATTGGTTCAATATATTAATAAATCAGTGCAAATCCTTGCCTATGCTGATGATATCAATATTGTTGGAAGAACGGAAAAGACTGCAAGAGGGGCGTATGCAGCATTAAAAAGAATCAGCTACAAAAATGGGTTTAATAATAAACACCAACAAAACGAAGTATATGAAAATAAGCACGCAACCAAAAATCCTACGACCACTTGTTATAGAATACGACGTTATCTAAGCAGTGAACGAATTGTATACCTGGGAGCGCTCCTTAACACTGAGAATAATACTACCGCAGAGTATTTACACGAAAAACAGATGCTATTTTGGGCTTAATCTACTTCTTAAATCCACAATTATATCAGAAATTTAAAAATAAAACTCCACAAAACAATAATACGCCCAGTCCCAACATATGGTTCAGAGACCTGGACTCTAACAAAAAGTACTACTCTGCACTGAGAAGACGATACAACTTCGAACTTTAATAAAATATACCAGGAACCTGATATCGTAAAACATATTAAGATAAGACGTCTGAGGTGGATAGGGCATGTAATCCGGATGGAACAAAATGACTCAGCTAGGAAAACGCTACTTGATAGACCCCATTTGTTAGAGAAGAAGAGGAAGACCAAGAACGAGGTTCCTTGATAACATCGATGAAGACATGAGAAATGTGGGAATACGAAGGCGATGGATAGGGACGACTGGAGAGAAATTCTTAAAGAGGCTAAGACCCAAGCAGGGTTGTAAAATCAGAATGATATAAAGTCGCCTAATATGGAATATTTTTTTTTAAAAATATTATTAAAAAATTACGTAATTTATTTTAGGCACTATTTTTAAATTTTAGGTTTTCTTGGACACTTTTTAAGCGTTTAGTAAAAAGACACAGCTTAAAAAAATACAAAAGGAAATAGGCAGTATTTAAAAAAAGGTTTTCTACCCCATATTAGAGGCTTAGTATATCCTAATATGAAGTACCATTTAAAATGTAAAATTTCAAAATAAATTCAATTATTTTGGGTTTTTTTGGAATAAAACTATTTATTTATGAAAATGACATATAAAAATACATCTAACAAAAAGTATTTTTTCTTAAATGAATTTAAAATCTAAATATCTAAGAATAACATACAATAAATTTATTTATCAGAGCAAAAGTCACAAATATACCGGTCTCTTTCACACCCAGGATATTCAACGTGAGCCCATTTAAAACAGCGCTGACACATCACTCTTTGTTCGACTCTGAGATCTTCAGAATGTGATGTTTCACAAATTATACAAACGGCATCTTCTTCAAAATTTTCTGCTAGGTCATCTGCATCTTAATCTTAATACTCACTGCAGGAGCCGTATCTAAAGATGAAAAACTGCTGGATTTTCTTTTACGTTTATTTAGTTTTTCTTTGGCCACTGACAATTTCGTTTTTTGTTGGGCAGGTTTAGTTTTTTTGTTTATTTTTTTAAATTCATGTACCTTTCTTTTAACGCCAGAAGTTGAAGGTAATTGTTTTTTTGCAATACTCCTTTCTAATTTATCTTGGCATTGAGTGCTTGTTACAATGGCAGTTTTGTCAGTTTTTGTACTCTTTTTTTAGAATATTTTTAGAACTCTTTCATTTATACAATAAAATCACATTCTTATATACGTTTCTGTTGGGGGGACATATACAGGTTTTCTTAAACCCATTCATTGCTGTATCGCTGTATTGCTGTAGCCGTTGCTTTTCTATAAGCGTTTCCAAAAGTTCCCATACTTGATAACCTGTTACAACATGTCATGGATTAAGCCTAAGCCAGTTTTCGTCAGGCGAAGTGCTATTCATTATTTCCATTTCTATATTCTGTGGTTAACAAAGATCCGCGTTCAGCTGAGATGATTACGCCAATTTGTTTTTTCCTTTTTTCCCCACAATTCTCAAATGTTTCTGTTGCACAATGGTGAGACCGTTTCATCATAATTAAAAATCCTTGCTGGATTGCAAATTAATTTTTTCTAAAAATGTGGTCCTTGTGCCTTGCAAGAAATCCGGCAAACCATTTCTTTCCAGCACCTTCTTTGGCCACGCTGAATTGATTTTTTATATATTATTTGCTTTGCATAAGCTATGTACCAATTTACGAGCGTCTTTTTGTGTAATTCCAATTTTTTTTTCCATTTCTAAGCAGTGATTGACGAGCATTAACTCCATTTCTTCAGAAAATAGTATTCTTCTTACTAAATTCCTTTCAGTGCGAAAACATTTTAGTTGTTAGTTCCAAGGCACAAAGGCTAGGATGGAAATGAGAGGCTGATAAACTGACCCGAGAAGGTGTTGGTGTGCCATTATTTGACCTGAAACCCTACTTTGGGATTGCCAATATACACACAAAACAATAGTCATTGATAAATAAGCGCTAAAAAGTCATGGTCGAGAAATGCATCAAGACAAAGACAGTCTCAAGAGTTCATTAAGGGACATTTACTGAGCCACAATCGAAATACTGTCAAGGTGAGTGGGACTGCTGACTGGACCCTGTAGGCTCAATAAACATTTAGGTTGTATGGGCTACATGGAAGGGGATACTTATCAGTTCAATGTAGAAAAATCGGAAACCGCTCTGCACATCTTATGATAATGTGGTCTTTATGTCGTTAAGGTCTCACAAGGCTGCGATATCTAAAACTCGGAGAAGAAAAACCAGAAGCATCAGTCTATATGAATGGACTCCTCTCAAGCTCACTGGAAGGTGATTAAGAGAATATAAGTTATATCAAGAGTTTTAACTAACAAAGGGAAAGCACAATAAATGTAAAAAGATTGCAGTGTGTTATAAAATATATAGGCCGAGAGCCGCTCTCAGGGTGGTATTTAACAAGTTGTAACGGTTCAAAAAAATTTAGAAAGTTTAATTTACGTATTTCACATTCCCGTCCACTATAAAGTTTAAATTAAGTTCTTTGGATCAGAATAATTATTCACTTGTTTGTTTACACAAACTTATATCAAAATTTTCCATTACGATCGGTAGAGAATCGATGAAATACGATGATCAAACGATTCACCGTGGAGTGTCTTGGCGAGCTTGGGATTTTTACCAGAAAAAATCATACATATGTGAGAATTGAGATTCATTACCTACCAAGCTTTCAAATGAGCCGGTAGTCCTGGCTTTATTCTGCCAGTACTAAGGGCTTTGAGGCCTGTTGGCTTTAGTTTATTGTTTAAGTATTGTTTGAGCATCTTTTGCACAACAAAAGTATTTTTGGGGCAAGAGTGTTAGTGACAGTTTGGTTATGACAATATAATGTTTTAACTAACACTGTTTCATGGTTCATTGACATTTTGTTTTTGACACCATTCATTGGTATTTTATCAATCAGTTGCCAACCGTAGTCCGTTTGAAGAGGTTTACTCTCCGGACACTGGAACTCACTTAAGCATGGGTGTATGTTACCTGAAGTAAAAATCTAATTAAAATATTAAACATCATATAATATAATCAACAACATGTACAATCTTTGGTAACACATTACATTTTAAAGGGTTTTTACCCAAATATTTTGGTGGCTCAGGCATGGTAACCTGTAAGTATAACCATTTTATTGTTCTTTTTAACCTTAGTCAAAATTTTAAACCACGTTTGCTGTAATTAAATGGTTTATACTTATTTTAGGTATTTTAACCTGATGATGGAACAGTTGTTCCGAAAACGTTCGTGCTTGTAATGTTGCCCTTTTAAGGGTTTTTATAAAATAAAATATACCCACATACAAAGACTAACCTCTTTTGTTATACGTGGTATACAGCCAGCTACAGGAATTATTTTCCTTGTAAATTTAAATAACTTTTAATAACTTAAATAATATAAAACATCTCTTTCATTTAACAAACAATCACATATACCTTATTCCTATTTCATTTGTTAACATCTCTCCCCTCAAGAAATTTCCCTGCTAATTATCAAACAGTTACAATAAAAACCGAAGATCACCCATCATCAGCAATAGAGGATAGTTTAAACTATGTTTCCCGAATTATTAACTAATAATTCTTGTGTACCGGCATCATTTAATTTACTTTGTACCGTTTGACCTGAAGATGCTTTGCAAAGTGTAGAAAGCGAAACCGGTCGTTTTGGTCGTAAAATTAATTGATTGTAAGTCTTATTTTATTTCTTTTACCTATTTGAAATGGACTCACATAAGCAACACATTCATGATTTGTTTATACCTTTACATTTTATCGTTAACCAAGCAATACCACGTAACTCAATTTTTTGATAAATGGGCTTTTTGTTTCATTTGCTACAAAATCTCACGCGGAGTATCTGAATGATTAGTTTTGAATAAATCTTAACAGATTTCGATGTAATCGCAATAAAGTAAAACCACTTATAACATTTCTAACCATTATACCACATATTTCATTCATCTTCTAAACCAAAACCAATAATAGCTGGTTTGCAGGGTTCTTCGTAAAAAAAAAGTGAGTTGGTTTGTTATTGCTCTCCTGTAAAGTTGAAGAAAATGAGTTAATTGACGTTGCTTGGTTGACGACGATACGTACTTTCGTTTTGAGTTTTCTTTCTCTTTCACAAACAAGACAAAGTGGTGCTCTTTTTGGTAATTTTTTTATAACTTCTTTTCTGTCCATTATGGCAAATTATTTATGATTATTCTTTGTATTATTTATACCACATTTCTGGTTTAGCTCTAGTAGCTATCGTATTTTTCTTCAAAGAACCACGTCCACATCTCTTCCGATCTGAGCAATGTGGCTTCGTTCATTTTGTGTGCCTCAAATACTATCCATCCTTTGATTTGGTACAAAGTTGATAACTCTGTAGTTTTGTGGCTATTTGTCGTTTGTGATTATTCCGTTTCTAACGTCATGTGTTGTCCCTCTGTATACAGCTTCTTCAGTTAGTCAATCCATGTATCTTTTTCTATGTTTCGGGTATATTAATTCCTTCACCCCCGATCTTTATCTAAGAACATTCGTGCTATCTCCGCTATTTTTAAAAAGGACATTGTAATAAAATACACAGTCAGAAAATTGTACACTACAAAATCTAAAATCCGGCATTACAGTGACCTTCACATTCCATTATTCGTTTTGTAACTTTACGTGTAGTAACCAGAATATTTGAATATTCACGGGTTTTTAACATATTCACTTAACAGAGAGACCCATTTTCCGCTCGTCCAAATAAAAATTCGATTTTAATTTTATGCAACTGCAAGTGATCCATGCAGCACACAAAGGACCGAAATAAAAAGAATCGTAAAAAACAATTTCAATTCAAGTGTAAACATAAAACGGGATGTGCGTCTCTACTCATACGGCATGTGCCTAATTATTTCCAGATCAATGACAGTAAATTGAATTCCTGGTTAAAAAGTCAGTTTTTTTGAAAATACTCAGTTTTCTATTACAATGAACAGATTGGAGTGATTTTTATGTTTATTATAAGTTTGTACAAAAGTGATAATTGCACTGAATGATCTGATGTAGGTGTTAGATACTCATAAAAAATTACATATTTACAAAAAAAATAAGATTTTTGTGAAATTTATTTATTTTAGTATATTCTTAAAACAAATTCAGTAAAAAATAAACATTGCTGATCCTGAAGTATATCCTGCAGGATGTGGTATTCTCAAGATACCAGCAGGAACATAGCGTACCAAAAAATTAAATGAGAAATAAAAACCAGGCAGCACTTCATTCTTCCTATTGTTTTGCATGGAACGTTGCGAAACAATTTTTGTTGTTTGAGACAAAGAACGACATTGCAAAATGTACATTTCCACTGTGTTCTACTAACATTTGTTGTCGTGCTGCCCGTTGGTACATTTTAAAGAAGTAGTTCTTTGGGGCATATGAGAAGACTTTGAATGGCGCAGTTCCAAGGGAATATGCCTTTTGAATTTACTCACTGATTTTTCTGCTGATGATCTTCCCCTTTTTATTATTATGAAGCTCCAATAAGGACTCTAATTACAGAGAGCCGAAATTATTTCAAAGACATATTTTTGGGTTGGCTTCTAGTTGAAATAGAATGAATGCGTTTACGACGTAAGCATCCACAAAATAAAAAAATATTCTATGCCACCACTTGTGTGATTTACGATTCACCTCATAAAGACTTTTCAGCATGTCAAATTTGTCAGAGAGAACTACCATTTGTGGACATGAAACATTCAGAGTAGCGTCTTTTTGTCTTCTCTTTACAACTTCGATTGTTGCTGGATTTTGGTGATTTGCTAAAAGAATCACACTTCTGCGATCTATCCACTTCAACGCAGTTAGTCCATCTGTTGAAATACGGTAATCTGAATTTCCTCAATTCATTTGTTTGTCAGTTTGAACTCTGGTAAATCAATTTTTTTTTTTTTTGAACGGTTCCACTTGCGTAAATTCCGTCCGACAATAAAGATCTCTGAAGATCAATACAGTTGAAATAGTTATCAAAGAACACTTGGTGATGTTTATTTACTAAGACCCTTGTTAGATCCTGTACGAATCGTTGTTCGGTGTAAGTTTTTTTCGGTGGAATTTCCCACTTTACCGGTATATATCTGTAACTCGCACATGAATCCGCTTGAATCTGCTGTAACCCATACTTTGTAGCCTCGTTTTATAGTTTTATTGGGCTGTACTGTCGGATACTGCTTCAACCTTTGAATCGTATCATATACTCATCAATCGCTTGAAACTCATGTGGATTCAGTGCTCTAAGAAACGTTTCCGTGAGTTTGGCCCAGTAGAGGTCGCACTTTGTAAAGTTTGTCAAAATCGGGATTAGTTTTTTTTGGCTGCACTGTATTATCAACCAAACGTAAATTGCCTAGTAACCAAGAGAATCTGTTACGTGACATAGCCGAATTGATGAAAGTTTCTCGTAATTCATCACGTGAGGACCAATAATCTCTGTAATTTCCTTTACAGCCATTAATAAATTTAGTCCAAGAAATGTTTTGACTTCGTCTTCTGTGGTAGGTGTAAATCAATTTCCTCCTCCGTGTTTCTGAACGTAATATAGATTGTTTTGAAATACAATTAGGTGAATTAGATCCTCAGTATATAGTTTCAAAAACACATCTGTGGCGTTCTCTGCTGAATTTGGAATGTTTGGGCCTGTAGTTTCAATAAATTGATTTGTTTGTGTTATATAACTTTCATTTAGGTCCAAAATATAGAGTTATTTCGCTTTGCTAGCCGTACTGCTAGCGCTATATCGTCTTCACTATCCGATTCAGATTCTTGATTATTTGGATTATTGGTTGTTTCATCTTGATTGTTAATTTGGTCTTCAAACACGATGTCCATATTTCCAATATCAAAACTCTGAGATAGCGCGT